>NW_024884811.1:14626740-14705866 GCF_019232065.1 Centrocercus urophasianus
GCCCTCACACTGCAGAAACTCAGAGCACCAGAGATACTTCTGAAATCATATTCTCATTTTCACACAGCTGGTGTGCCCATCTGTGAGATATGGCATGTACAGACAGCTATGAGGAGGACGCAGTCTGTGAGCAACCTGGGAGCTCCTCACATCAGGACGTGTAAGGTAGTATGACCAAACAAGGGAATACACAAATCATCAAAGAAAAGTGTAGCAAAAACAAGGTTTTTGTTGGATTTTGTGTTTGTTGCCTTCTCAACATCTGGTTCCCTGCTCTGTGGCCCATACACTGGTTCTCCACAACTTGGGGATCTTGAGATCATGCTGTACACGCTGCCTGAATGCAGAGCATGAATGATGCCCTCAGGAACCAGGCAAAGGAGTGCAAGGCAGCTTATGGGCCCAGCATTTGCCAGGTCTGATTACAAGCTCAGAATATCAAATTTCAGGGCTTTTTTTTCCTCAGTTTGTGGAGAAATCTGAACAAGAATCAAGAAAGTTGCATTTCTTCCATCCATGAAAAATAAAAATCACAGAATTGTAGGGGTTGGAAGGGACCTCTAGAGATCATTATCTAGTCTAGCCCCCCCCCCCCGCAAAGCAGGCACCCTAGACCATGTTGCACAGGTAAGCACCCAGGCAGGTCTTGAATATCTCCAGAGAAGGAGACTCCACCACCTCCCTTGGCAGCCTGTTCCAGTGCTCCGTCACCTCACTGTGAAGAAGTTCTTGCTCATATTTGTGTGGAACTTCCCACGCTTTAGTTTGTGGCTATTTCCCCTCAATGTCACACACCACTGAAAAGATTCTGGCCTTGTTCCTTTGCTTCCCACACCTTAGATATTTATAGACATTGATAAGATCCCCTCTGACTTCTTTTCTCAAGGCTGAACAGACCCAGGTTGCTCAGCCTTTTCTCATAAGAGAGGCGCTCCAGGCCCTTTATCATCTTTGTGGCCCTCCGCTGGACTCTTTCCAGGAGAAATCATTTTTGTTTTTGTTTTTCCATCTGTGAAAACTCTGCATTTATAGATGTATATTGCCATTAAAGCATTGTGCTCCTCTTTTCCTCTGAAGACAAGATTTCCTGCATAAATCACATCTCCTCTTGGACAGAGTCTTCTCTCTATGTAGTGAGATGTTTTTTTTCTGTTTCTGGTCACAAACAGAGCTAAGCAGATACAAGCAGCCCTGGGGGCCTGGCTCTCCAGAAAGGTTAAATACGTAAGGAAACCGCATAAGAACTCCCATGAGAGAAGGCAGATTATTGATTTTAGCTGAATCACATTAACTGAATCAAACTATTTTGAGATTCAATCATGTGCTTGTTTCATAAAATCAATGAATCAATAAGGTTGGAAAAGACCTGTAAGATCATTCAGTCCAAATGTCTACCTAACACCAATACTGCTCACTGAAGCATGTTCCTTAGTACTGTTATCTACAGGTTTCTTGGTTTCTTGAAAATCTACAGAGGCAGTGACTTAACAGCCTCCATGGACAGCCTGTTCCAGTGCCTGACCATTCTTTCAGGGAAGAAATTGTTTGTAATATCCAACCTGAAAGTCCCTGCACAACATGAGGCTATTCCCTCTCATCCTATTGCTGTTACTTGGAAAAAGAGGCCAACTACCAACTCATCACAACCTCCTTTCAGGTAGTTGCATATGTCAATAAGGTCTCCCCTGAGCCTCCTCTTCTCTAGATTAATCCCTGTTCCCTCAGCTACTCCACATACAGCATGTGCTCCAGTCCTCTCAGCACCTTCAATGAACACTGAAAACTATCAAGGAGAAAAATCAAACACCTTACTAAAGTTTAGAATTTTTTTTTGGTCAAAATATATTTTTCTACTATAAAATGCCATTCAGCCTCTACTAACACTTTCAGTAGAATGATTTTGCTATCTGGATATAATATCTTCTGTTACATTATTCTTTGTGTTCAAAATCAGTATTCATATCTGTGCTTGTCTTATATGATTGTTATTGTTACTGATTAAGTACGTTATGCAGTTTTACAGTGTTACATATATTATTTTTTTAACTGCCTGTTCTGATTTCTCATACAATCTTTTCATCCTCTTTTCTAAGATAGAAACAAACAAAATCTTCATATCTGAGTTCCAGCATGATCATAAAAAAATGTTATGAGAGGTCTACACAGACAAACAAAAACCTCTTCAAAGTTGACTGTCTCTGAAATACACACCTACATCTACTGCAGGGAGTAGCAGGAAAGCTTCAGGAGCTAATTTAAAGTTTCACTATAGCTGGACTGTATGTTCCTGTTCTATGTTACATAGCTTTGCAAGAACAATAACCCTGATCAAGCTAAAATACTTAATTTCTCTAAAAGCAACAAAATTTATATAGCATTAGAATAAAGGCAGAAGCAGCCTAGGGACATCAGAACAGTAAAGGATTTTGCACACGCTGAACAGCAAGAATATCTGCATTAACTAAACTTTCTTCAGATAGATGTAGAGGCCCAGAGATTTCCTCTAGACCTAAAAGCATTTGAGTCAGCGGTTTAAGATGCCTTAAATGGTGCCAGCTGATGCAGTGGTCAGCTGCTAAATTCCTTTTACACACCCCCCACGAGGCGCTGCTGTTAAGGAAGATATGTAAGAGCTGTGGATAATAATGGGGTTTGTAAGGCAAGTGCCTTAACTGCAGCTATTTCACAAGATGTTATATGTCACAAACAGCAGGTAGGATACGTACTTTAGGATATTATGTAAAACTGAAAGATGTAATTTAAAATTAGATGTAGAATGTATGAGTTGTGTGCCTCAAAGGGATATTTCTTCTGTTCAGTTTTCATTTTATTATTTTAGAGTGTTTGCTGTGTTTCATTTCATTTTTAATTAGAGCTGTGCCCTTCATGCAAATAGTCTGAGAATAGCAGAGAGTGATCCAGAATAAGAGAGAATTTAGTTCTGTACTGAAAATAAATGAAAGCAAAACTCCATCTGATCATAGTGGGTATGCAGGAATAGCTTCCATTATCTGGAAAGCCATATTATTTATTCCATTATTAAAGTTGAGATCTTTACATACCTAAATAGATACCTAAAAAGATTTTCTTGCCAAATTGATCTCAAAAGTAAGCACCTCTTGGTGCTTCCTCTACTCAGCTCTTGTGAGGCCCCATCTGCAGTACTGCGTCCAGGTCTGGGGCCCCCAGCACAATAAAGACACAGAGCTCTTGAAACAAGTCCAGGGGAGGGCCACTAAGATGATCAGAGGGATGGAGCACCTCTCCTATGAGGAAAGGTTGAGAGAACTGGGCTTGTCTAGCTTGGACAAGAGTAAGCTCTGGGGAGACCTCATTGTGGCTTTCCAGTACTTCAAGGAACTGTATAAACAGAAGGGGGAACAGCTGTTTACATGGATTGATAGTGATAGGATAAGGGAGAGTGGTTTTAAAACTAAGACAGGGCAGGTTTAGGTTTGATATTAGGAGGAAGTTTTTCACACAGAGGGTGGTGAGGCACTGGAACAGGTTGCCTAAGGAGGCTGTGGATGCCCCATCCCTGGAGGCATTCAAGGCCAGGCTGGATGTGGCTCTGGGCAGCCTGGTCTGGTGGTTGGTGACCCCTGTATGCAGGGGTGTTGAAATTAGATGATCTTCGTGGTCCTTTTCAACCCAGGCCATTCTGTGATTTTAGGATTCAATCTGGAGAAGAGAAGGCTATGAGATGACTTAATAGCAGGCTTTCAGTATCTAAAGGGGAGCTACATGAAATAAGGGAACAGACTGTTTAGCAGGGTCTGTGGTGATTGAACAAGGTGAAATATCTTCAAGCCCAAAAAGGGTACATTTAGATAGCAGATAGGAAAAAAGTCTTCTACACAGAGAATGGTGAGACACTGGAACAGGTTGTCCAGAGTTGTGGTTGATTTGCCTCATCCCTGGGGACTTTCAAGGCCAGTGTGGATCAGTCCCTGGGCAGCCTGATCTAGCTGTGTGTGCCCCTGTTCACTGCAGGAGAGATGGACTAGATGCCCTTTGAAGGTCCTTCCAATTCTAAGTACTCTATGATTCTGTGATTCTGTGATTCTATGATTCTATGATTCTATGATTCTGTGATCCAGATCAGTGAGGTTTAGGCCTATATGACCTTTCTTCCTTCACTTTTTGTACGTAGAAATTCTGTAACAGTATTGAGCTTTAATACACTGCTGGACAAGAAAAGCTCTATTTTTCTGATGTTATCAGCCATGAAGAGATGAAGAATCAAAAGTCAGTGCACAGAAATATAGTTCAGCTTATTAGAGGAAGAAAATGACTATGATTTAAAACATTCAGGAAAATCTGAGCCACAAGGAGAAGTGCATTTGGTGGGTAATGAAGCCTGAATACACAAAATCTTGGGAACCTTGAGAATGAAAAACAAAAAAAAAAGTATTTTTTCTTTTATAATTCAGCCAAAGATTAGACAAAACATTATGTTATAGACATGTTCTCAGAGATCATAAATTGAATGAATGCTAATTCACTGTCATTTGTCCTTCATAGTGCAGTGTATCCCAAACAAATGCTGTTAAAAATTCTGTTAGGTCTCTGATAATAAGGAAAACAAGGATTTTGCTGATAACTTTTCCTGTGAAGGCTGGATAGACCACATACACTTTCAAAAAAGGAAGTGAACAGTGAAGGACAAAGAGTGTTTTTGACTCTCTCCAGTACAGTACATACTCTTTAGCAGAACTGTAAAGACAGAGAGGCTGAAACCATGGTAAGCTCTATTCATTTTCTGTTTATTACATGAATGCATAATATTTAGTATTAAAACTGTATGGGATGCAACTGCAAAACTTTAAACATATTTCTTATAATTTTCAATTCAGTTTCTTGCAGCTCACTTCCTGCTTTTGAGGGAATTAAGAAACTTTAGTTTTTTCTGTTTCTTCACCATATGAACCAGTTTGTGTGTGTGTCTTACAGATTCTGAAATTCAAAAGAAAGGAAGAGACAATTGTTTCTTTCAAGACTAAGCTGAAAATTAAGTTTGTAGATCGAGAGGAATTCTGCAGACAGGTGTCAATATGATACCAAGCCAGAAATGAGAGTAAAGCTCTTTAACAATTTTTCCAGGAAGACATTGTACTTTCCTCATTCAGAAGAACTTTGAAGCTAAAAACAAACAAGATTTGTGCTTCTAGGTGTAAATTTGCAGTACAGACATATTTCTTTTAACATATCTAATTAATATATTAATATCTGTTCTTTTTTCATAAAAAGATTATTTAAAATTCAAAAATGTACATACTTGCAGATGTTTTTCTAAGTATTTATTAGCAAATTGAGTCAACAATTTCAAGTCAAATGGTTTTAAAGATGTTAAAAGTTGTATAGTCTGAATAGCTTTTTACACCACCTTTTCCTCAGGAAATATTTTAGAACTCGGAGTATCTTGTATACTTTTGCCATGGTAAATATGTTCATGCAAAGCTATCTCTAAAGAGCTTTTCTTTATTTGAATCTGCTTATCTGTTTTAAGAGGAAAAAGGCAGTTTATAAAACCTAGAGAGGATCCCAAGCCATAGAATTTAGTATCTTCATGGGCAAAAAGGTCTAATTTCCATCACAAGTAGGACAAGAAGAATGACAGTGTGAAACAGGATTGAATGCAGAACACAGTTTACATTTAACAGTGTTTCGCAAAGCTTGGAGGGTTTGGGCAGAGGCTGTCTCTGTTTTACACAAAGATTGAGTTCTTCCTGAATCTGAAGAAATGGCCTCAAAAGTGTTTCAGTAATAGTTTGGATATTTGAAATATAAAATAGACATTTCTTATTTCTTTATTTCTGTTGTAATGAATCCCAGTGTGTAGGAACAAGTGAGAAGAAGAAAAAAAAAATCGAACAAACAAAAACCATTGTGCTTGTATGTGCAAAAAAGTCAACTCACATTACTTGATTTACTCACATATATATGATTGGGATTCAAAAAAGCACAACAGCTCTAACAAATTAGCATCTTACTGTGCTTTTGCATGCTGAGTTCCTGTTGTTGCAGAGATTCTTTAACTCAAGCTTCCCATTCAGCATTCTCATGTACACATGGAGCCTTTGTGTCTGCAGAACTCTACATTGCAATTTGCAAGGCAAATTATAATACAGTTATTCTATTGGCACAACTCAAATGTATAGCTGCTTTTGTAAAAAGCTTGTTTAGAAGGAGCATGTAAATATGTAAATACATTGAACACAAGGTTTCTGCTGTTGCCAAATGCAGTTTGAAGTTAAGCAACAATAACAGTTCTACATTTTCTTCAAATTCTTTTTAAGTTTCAGATTAGTTTATCTGGATCGAAATATGACTGGCAGTTCAAAGAAATGCAAACTATGTATTTATATTCTTCTTAGATTTCCCCAGCAGTATTATATATTCTATAGGAAAAGGAGTGTTTTTATCTCTGCATCACAGGCAACCCAGAAGCATCGCTAAGGAAGCAAATGACAATATTTGATGCTGCGGGGGTGGAAATCTGTATTATAGCAACATAGGTTAGCTGAAAAGAAAAAAGAAGTAGTTTTTAAAAAAAAAAAAAGTGGAGAGCAAAATAATTGAAAAGTTTAGAGTGAGGGATAATGAGGGAAAGTGCATTTTCTGACAGTTTTACACAAGGCAGAGATCAAATTTGTTGAGATAACAAATTTATCCCTACAAAAATGTCAATGAACTGAGACTGGCATAATCTGGCTGAGGCCGACTCTGCTTTAAATGCAGAAGGGAAGATGTGGAAGGAGCAGATCTAGGTCCCAAGATCAAATGAGGGCCAAGAAAGGGTTCAGTATTTTATTTCTGTCTGTCATAGCAGAACCAAGTCAAAACCAAAAGGTACAGACATAATAAAGTTATGAAAAAATACTAAAACTACACCAACAGCCGCTGGTAGTTGTTGCCTCATGTGAAATAGGAACTGATGAATGCAAGGGAAAAGACTGCATTTTTCCTTGACTTAAGGCCAAGACTAGCTGTGTTGATTTCTAAGCTGGAAAAATAACACTCAACACAACCCTGCCTTCCTGTAGTGCTACTGGTAATTTGTAGGTTAAGAAGTAAAAGAACTTTTGAGATATGAGATAAAAGCAGATAGGACTAAGGATACTGGTTAATCTATTTGGATTTACTGATTGTTAGAATAGAATTTCTGTTAAAAATCGTCCAGCGAAGTGGAAGATTGCTGGCATCTTCTTAATCATGACATCCAGGCAGAGCTAGGACTCCAGTTAAAGAGTGAGTTGCTGTGTAGCAAGGAGGGCCCGTTGAAGTTCATTGAACTGAAATCTCTGATCCCTTTTAGAATTTCAGAACAAGATCCAAAATACAAACACAAACATCAACCCACATTTTCTGGGTACCTCAATTTGGGAGGCATTCGCACTGCATCAGGAACATTACTAACTTCTCCTTTAATTCCTAATAGATTCTGTCATTCAGCTCATATGAGCTTTGATAAAAAAAATCTCCATACAGTTAATTTCTGGAAAACAGCTGTACTATAATTTACCTTGAAATAACTCATGGTTCTGTGTCATATTTCTATTACATGTACTTTGGAAAGAATTTCATCTGCTCCCAGAATAGTTAAAATATTTTAACCCTTTGAGACCAAATTTCTGTCACACAAAACAAATGGCCAGTTAGTGATGGCAGGAAAAAAAAAAGAAAAAAAAAAAAAGAAAAAAAAAACACCTTCCTATTTATAAGTGGCTACACTAGACATTATTCAGCAATTCAGGGTCCCAGCACTGAAATCCAGCACTCCTAAGCACTCCTAAGAACTATATGCTGGAAGTTTGTTTGGCACACAACATTATCACATACCAACTCACTGGCAGTAATGACCTGGAAAAATAGAAAGGGACAAATGGTGGATGAGTTGTCTGGGCAACTCCAGCAATAAGAAAGAAGTCTCTCTTCTTCCCTGGGGATCTGTATCTTGGCTATGGAGAAAAAACATTGATGAGGAGTAATATATTGAGATATATATATCATGTGAGGCACCACAGCAGAAGTAAGTTTTGAGAAAGCAAAGAAAACAGTCCAAGTCCCTCTGAAAGCAACTTCTAAAACAAAGTAAATTCAAGGTACCTGCACAAGAAATCCATTTTAGGAATAAAACAGCAAGATGAACATTATCAGATCCCAAAGGATGTGGTCAACAAAACTGCTAGGTCTCCACCAAGTAGCAAAAATTAAACCTGGGGGAGTTTTGGAGAATGAGCATTCTTATTCACAGTCTGATTGTAAATCCTTTAAATCAAGTGACACAGATGAAGAACAATTTCACATGGATTTTTGAGCAACAACAAATCTTTTAGTAAGTTAAACAGGAGGTAGCTCATGCATCAGTCCTTGGGCCACTCGAGGCACGAAAAAATATAAAAAAACATGCTCTGTGCTGCAGCCAAGGAGAATAGCCCCATGTAGAGCCTGTGGCAGAGAGCCCGAGGGGAGACTCAACATCAACTTCTTGAGTTTTGGAGTCAGGGAAACAGAGGATCTGAAGCCCTGTGTACTCCAACTGAAAAAGAAATATTGGCAGCAAATGAAGGAGTTTGAGCTGCTTTGGAAGTGGATGGAACTGAAACACAGCTCCTCTTGACACCTTGACTGCCCATGCTGGGCTGGACATTCAAAGTGAGGGTCCCCTCTACATATCATGCAACTGATGATTAGAGACCTCTGTCTCTAATTCTTTCATTACTCTAACAGTAGATTACCACTGATATGAATATTTTGCATTCATGACATGAGCTTTCTGTCAAATTTCTTTTGGTCAGCCTACAAGAGCAACTGTGGCGGATCATCTTTGTGTAGCAGCCCTCAAGAATAAATAGTAAAAATATGGAAGTACCTTAGCCTAACACTAATGCTTTTCTCCTTCCTGCTACTCTTCTCCTCTCTACAGTCAGTAGTTAATCTACCCTCCACAATAAGTATATCCCGTGCAATCAATGAGCAATCAAACAGCCCATCATTAATGGATGCCAAGCTGACTTACCTTTTGATCTAGCCACAGCTTGACAAAAAAATGGCAATGTAAACAATGAAAAAATGGAAAATATTATTATGTGCCTGCATTCTATCTGATGTGCAGCAATATGTCTTGTGTGCAGCAATGTACCTGGCATCCCGGAAAGCAAGGCTTGCAGCTGGCATAACTCAGAACCAAGAAGTCTCTTCCCTCCTCTTCCGCACTTTGTTTGCCTTATCACTAGCACTTCAGTACTTGGAGCAGAAAGTCTCCTGTTTATCATGGATGGTAGCCACTGTGAGGAGACAGCAAAAGTAAAATAGACTCTGACAAATCAGGTTTCCACTTCTCATTTTCTCATTGCACATGAGCCAGCAGTGTGCCCTTGTGGCCAAGAGGGCCAACGGCATCCTGGGGTGCATTAAAAAGAGCATGGCCAGCAGGTCGAGGGAGGGAGGTGATCCTCCCCCTCTACTCTGCCCTGCTAAGGCCTCATCTGGAGTACTGCGTCCAGTGCTGGGCTCCCCAGTACAAAAAAGACAGGGATCTCTTGGAAAGAGTCCAGCAGAGGGCCACAAAGATGGTGAAGGGCCTGGAGCATCTCTGCTATGAGGAAAGGCTGAGTGAACTGGGTCTGTTCAGCCTTGAGAAAAGAAGACTGAGAGGGGACCTGATCCAGGTCTATAAATATCTGAGGTGTGGGGGGCAGAATGGCGAGGCCAGACTCTTTTCAGCTGTATGTGGAGACAGGAAAAGGGGAAACAGCTGGAAACTGCAGCATAGGAAGTTCCACACCAATGTGCGCAAGAACTTCTTTACAGTGAGGGTGACGGAGCACTGGAACAGGCTGCCCAGGGAGGTGGTGGAGTCTCCTTCTCTGGAGATGTTCCAGACCTGCCTGGATGCCTACCTGTGCGACCTGCTGTAGGGAACCTGCTTTGGCAGGGGGGTTGGACTCGATGATCTCTGGAGGTCCCTTCCAAGCCCTATAATGCCGTGATTCTGTGAATTCTGTGATTTTCCTCATTCTTGAGGAAATGGCTGCAATTTGTGCCAGAGGAGGTTTAGGTTAGACATAAAGAAGAACTTTTTCTCTCAGAGTGGTCAGGCACTTGAATGGCTGCCCAGGGAGGTGGTGGAGTTGCTGTCCCTGGCAGTGTTCAAGAGGCATCTGGATGAGGAGCTACGAGATATGGTTTAGTAGCTTGTAGTAGCAAGGGTAATGGGTGAATAGCTGGACTAGATGATCTTTCCAACCTTGTGATTCTATGATTCTGTGATTTGCACAAATCCTGTAGCCAGTAGACTCAAGTGCATGCAAATAATAGACACAGTAAGTTACTAAATTAATAAGATTAAATTGGAAGTAGAAATGGAAATGAGGGGCATGGAAAACAAGCTGCAAAAAAAGAAAATCCAATCAGACTTTTTTTCCACTGAGAGAAGTCAAATACTGGGACAGATCTACATGACAGCAGCGTACATCTTCGCAGGTAGTCGAAATTCAGTGAAGGAATGCCTTGAGCAATTTGGTAAGCATTGTCCCTGTTCCGAGAAGAAAGTTAGACAAGATGACCCTCTCTACCTAAATTAATTATGAAGCTATGATTTGCAATGAAGGTGGTTCCTCCATTAGAGGTCACTGTTGTGCAACACCCGGTGTGACACCACGGGAAAAAAATATACGAAAAATAACTGCAGAGAGAAAGTGATGTGTGAAGTAGTGTTCCCTGACATCTGACAGCTGAAAAGTAACATATGTCTTGCCACAGAGCAGGTGTACAATGGAAGAGGGGAAATGCAACCCAACACATCTCCCAAGTTTCTTAGTTAGCACGTGCCAGCTACAGATTAAAAGGGACAGTACAAGGATAGCAGAGAGGAGAGTCTCGGGGAAAAACAAACATACAGACAAACAAAAACAAAAACGAACAGAAGAGTAGGACCAGAAGCAAGAATTCTTTTCTTTTCTTTTTTTTTTTTTTTTTTTAAATAAAATGTGGATGTATCAACTGGCACTCTTATACAGACAGAATACATACTCTTTACAAAGCTGAAAGCCAAAAGGACTTCAGCGAATGGAAAATACATCTCAGTTCTTCTCTGTGTTTTATCAAAGGAGCAGAGGAAGACACTCTTACTGAACCTAATTTTCCTTTTTTTTTTTTTCTGTGGTGGGTGGAGGGGGGCTTATATCAATCACTTGGAAGCCAGCCAACCTTGAAACCAACCTGCTACCATCTACAAGGATCAAAGTTCATTGGTAATCAAAAAAAGCTTTTTGTAAGCCCAAGGGACTTGGCCATAGAAAGGATGTTAGTATTATGTAAATCTTAGGCAGAAGTTCATACACAGATTTTTGTTGCAGCTTTGTTTTTAAAACCATTTAGATTAAACTGGGTTTTCATTTTTAATTATGACCGTCTTTGATTTGAATTCCTGTGCAAACATTCCTGAAGTAAGTTTATGTTTTGAAATGTTGATTATGGGATTGTTATTTGGGCTGTTTCGCATAGATGTCAAGAACTGTACTAGACTAAGAAATAATATAAATGATTGTTCTTATTTTTAATTAAACTTCAACATTTTGAATTTAACATTTTTCCAAATGCCTATTTTCATTTCTGGCAATCTTGTAAAGTGTGTTGGTCACACTACTTCACACTTACAAAAAAAAAAAAAAAAAAAGAGATTTGACTAGTATTTTGAAAAGTATCAAAACCATAACAGCTTATTTGGCAGATATTGTGATAGAGCATTGGATTGACAGAATGAAGGAGAACAAGGGTTCTTCCCATATGTGCCGTAGAAAATATTTTCAGTATGTATTTTATTTGTTCCTCTCTAACCAGCACAATTGTCCTGAAGTTATGTTTTTGAAGAGTGTTATCCAACCCTCCTTCACCTCCACTGCAGCACCAGCTTAAGGAATTTCTCATACAGTCGCTCCTCTCATAATGTTGTTCTAATCCTGTGTCTCTTTGCACTATTGGTACAAACATGCTGTTATGTAACCTCAAGCAGTAAAATAATCTAGAGTGAAAAGCAGCTCTTTTCCCATGCCTCACTCTTTCTTCTTCTTTTCTTGAATGTCTTCAATCTGAATCTTGTCAAAGATACATGATATAGAACAGTATTTAGCAGCAAACTTGAAGGGATATGGGTGAGGAACTGTTTTTTCTACTGAAACTTCACCTTTATGAACTGTAACCAAAAAATTGTGGAGGTCAATATACAGCATCATAGCTTTTTAAGAGCTTACAAGTGTAATTGTGTGGTATCCCATGCCATACATCAACACTGAGAAACTCTTATTTCCTCAGAAGGAACTATTAGCCAAAGTGACTACACAGCATAACAGCACAAGTTCAGTTTTTCTATTGTGAATTTTCCACTAATGCTGTGAAAATGCTTACTTACAGGAGAATTTGCACAAACTAAGCACAGCGTGAGTGGCAAACAAATAATTACTTAGAAGTAGAATGCTGCAAGAAATCATGCAAGGCTACTTACTGACATCTAAAACTGTTTTTGCCCAGTGGCAGTAACCTCACACTTCTGTCATACATGCTCCCTGCCATAAACCCAAACACTGATCCTGGATTGTCGTCTTCCTACGTCACAGTTTACACAAACAGGGATCCTAGTCTATTGTCTGCTTTCTTATAAAACATGTTCAACTCTGCAAAAAAAGAATCTGAACTGTATGTCATGGATTGAATCTTTGCCATGTGACAGGCCTACCCCCCTTTTTCCCACCCTCCCCCCTGTGGGAAACCAGAAGAGAAGTAAGGAGTTGTTGCTCCATTGAGATAGAAAGAAAACTGCTGTACTAAAAATGATGAAGGAATGTGGAACAGTGCAATATAAAAGGAATAAAGAGGAATAAATCAAACAAATGGGAATGAGAACAACTCCTAACAGTGCTGCTTGGTGATACAGAGAAGAAAAGGAATGTCCTTACATCTGGAAGGACTGCAGCATTTTGGGAACTGTAGTTCTTCTTTAGCAACTGTCCCAGTTCCATCATGATATCATAATACCTACAGAAAACCATGATGCTGTATCCTGTTTCTGGTCATATTTCACTGTGCTTCAACCTTGATCCTGCACTCTCAGCCATCACTCAATCTGACTGCACTAACTGAGCTCAGACAGCAGGCTGAGAAACAGATATCTGAAAGTCCAACTGCAGAGTCCAGAAAGTTACAGCTAGTCAGCTGATGAGTAATAGCTACGTATTTGAAGGCACTGTTCAGCCATGTAATAAGCTCGCTAATAATTACTTGTATGGAGGCACATTATTCTGCAGTTTAGATGTGGAAGATGTAGCTTCTGAACAGAAACAACTACAGGCAAAGCTGAGTCACTTCTGTATCTCATTTCAAAGTAGTTAATGTAGTGCTAACAGTATATGTCTGTTTTTACCAATTGCCTTCTATGTGTTCACATAGTTTATAAACTCGAGAGCACAGAATCTGTAACATCATTAAGTGCTACTGAAGGGCAAAATCGATAGAGTCACAGAATCATAGAATCATCAAACTTGGAAAAGACCTCCTAGATCATCTAGTCTAACCATCCACCTATCACCAATATTTTCCTTCTAAAAGTACTTAGCACTTGTCCATTTCCAACATTCATGAGTCAGCTGGAAATACTAATATCAGCATTATTTTTCAAGAAGCTTCGCAACGCAAAGGACAAGAAATTGAAAGGATTTCCCAAGAGACAGACAAAAATATCTGATGCTCAATCTGTGGTACTTCAAGTAGTAAAATTAGTTCCACCTAAAATTAGTTCCTGCTGAGTGCATTTCTCAACCACTGAGAAGTTTGTTATTAAAAGAGTAAGAGCGTCATTGAAATTTTTGAAATACTCCCCACATCAAAGTACTGTATTAGTGAAAAAAGAAGAATGTTATAGGTATCAGAGATGGGTGTTACATGGTATCTCCCTCAGGTGAACATAGTGTTCAGTGAGCTCTACAGCATAGTTCTTGTTGGAGTTCTTGTTTCTTTGGGTTACTCCTGCCATGTAAGCAGAAGTAAGGGAGCTTAAAACAGGAAGTAATAGGTTTTACCTTCTGTATCCAGGTCAACAGTGAATCAACAGGATTTCAATCTATTTCTTGAAACCTGCTAATGATACACCAACCAGAAGAAAAAAAAAAGAACAAAAAAAAACCCAACACATTTTAGCCATGTGACTGCCATGAAAAGGTGATTTGACAAAATAGGCCAAGGTTTCATTGCAACATAAATAACACTCCTATTATATAATTCAGATTAAAATGCAAAGCACCGAGTTTTTTAACTTGTCCTTTCTCACATCATGTTTTAGAATACAACAGTTGTAAAATAGCATATATTAAACGGTTAGCATCCGAGACTGTGAGAAGAGACTCTGAAATTGTTAATGGTTGCAGTTAGCACAGCGTCTTGCACCTGGGAAAGAATGACCGCAAGTATCAGTACAGACTGGGACACGACCTGCTGGAGAGGAGCTCTGCAGAGAAGGACCTGGGTGTCCTGGTAGACAGCAGGTTGGCAATGAGCCAGTAGTGTGCCCTGGCATCCAAGAAGGCCAATGGGATCCTAGGGTGCATTATCAAGGAGTGTGGCCAGCAGATCAAGGGAGGGGATCCACCCCCCTCTACTCTGCCCTGCTCAGTCCTAATCTGAAGTACTGTAACCAGTTCTGGGCTCCCAGTACAAAAAAGACAGAAATCTCCTGAAAAGAGTCCAGAGGAGGGACACAAAGATGATAGAGGGCCTGGAGCATCTCCTCTGTGAGGAAAGGCTGTGAGGAAAGGCTGACTTGGGTCTGTTCAGCCTTGAGAAAAGAAGATTGAGAGGGGATCTTATTTATAAGTATTGTGAGGGGAATCAAAGGGACATGGCCACCTCTTTTCAGCAGTCTGTGGGGACAGAATAAGCAAAAAAGACCATAAAATTGAGCATAGGATGTTCCACAGAAATATACGAAGGAACTTCTTCACAGTGAAGGTAATGGAGCACTGAAACAGGCTGTCCAGAGGGGTTGTGGAATCTCCTTCTCTGGAGATATTCAGGACTCAGGCGGATGAGCTGCTCAGCCTGCTGGTGGAGCTTAGGGAGGAGGTAGAGAGATTAAGAACCATTAGAGAGTGTGAGAGGGAGATAGACTTCTCTGCAAGAACAGAGCAGAGATTGCAACTCCCAAACTGTGGGAGACCCACTCCCTTGCTGCGCTCAGCCCGAGAGAGACAACTTGAGAAGAGAGGAGGAATGGCAGCAGGTCCCACCCACCTCAGTGACGCATCCTGACCTGCCTCAGTTCCTCAGGTGCCTCTAAGTAATAGGTTTGAAGCCCTGAAACTGGAGGGTGAGGTCTGAGAATGAGGTGGAGGAACAGCCTCCAAGCTTTCCTAAGGGTTGGCTCCATGCTTGAAGACTGCCTCTTCCAGTAAAGAAAGAAAAGAAAGGAAAGTGATAGTCATAGATGACTCCCTTCTAAAAGGAACTGAGGGCCTGATATGTCAGCTTGATCCCACCCATAGAGAAGAGTGCTGCCTACCTAAGCCATGAGTCAGGGATATCTCTAGAAAGCTTCCTAGGCTTACTCGCCCATCTGACTACTATTCCTTATTGGTAGTTCAGGTTGGCAGTGGTAATGCTGATGAGAGAAGCCTGAGGGCTATCAGAAATGACTTCAGGAGACTGTGAAGCTATTTGATGGAGCAGGCGTGCAGGTGGTCTTCTATCCCTTCAGTGGCAGGGAAGGACACTGAGAGGATCAAAAAAAACCCTCCTCATAAATAAATGGCTTAGAGGTTGGTGCAGGCACAAGAATTTTGTTTTTTTTTGACCATGGGGCAATTTACTCGGCTCCTGGCGTGACGGCTGCAGATGGAGCTCACCTATCTGCAAGGGGTAAAAGGATCCTAGCCCAGGAACAGGAGGGACTCATTGAAAGGTCTTTAAACTAGGTAAGAAGGGAGAAGGGGACAAAATGTGGGCCACTGCTGTTGAGCAGGTAGTTTGAAGCTGAAAACTGAGCTTGATGGGTGATGAGGGTGGAGTTCTAAGGGATGGAGAGTGGCAGGGGGATGCTGCTTCCGTAAAGCATCTGTATACTAATGCGCACAGTATGAGAAATAAACAGGAAGAGCTGGAGATTTGTGTATGGTCACACGGCTATGATCTCATTGCAATCACGGAGATGTGGTAGGACAGCTTGCATGACTGGAATGTCGTCATGGAGGGCTATGTGCTTTTTAGGAAAGATCAGCTGGGGAGGCGAGGTGGTGGAATTGCTCATTATGTGAGAGAGCAGCTAGAATGTATTGAACTGCACCTGGGGGAGAGCGGTGTAGCAGTGGAGAGCTTGTGGGTGAGAATCAAGGGGTGGGATGGTGTGGATGACACTGTTGTGGATGTGTACTGCTGGCCCCTGATCAGGAGGAGGATGTTGATGAGGACTTCCACAAGCAACTGGAAAATAGTGTCAAGATTCCAGGCGCTGGTGCTTATGGGAGACTTCAATTATCCAGATATTTGCTGGAAAAGCAATGTGGCCAGGCACGCACAGTCCAGACGGTTCCTGCAATGTGTTGAAGACAACTTCCTGACGCAGGTGGTGGAGGAACTGACGAGGGGAGGGGTACTGCTGGACCTTATTCTCATTAATAAGGAAAGGCTTGTCAAGGAAGTAAGGGCTGGGGGCAACTTGGGTTGTAGTGACCACAAGATGGTGAAGTTCAAGATCTTGAGTGGAAGAAGTAAAGCGAAAAGTAGGATTGCTATCCTGGACTTTAGGAGAGCCAACTTTGATCTCTTCCAGGACCTAGTTGGAGCTATCCCATAGGCTAGGGTATTAGAAGGTAAGGGGGCCTGTGAGAGCTGGTCGGCATTGAAGCAGCTCTTCTTCCAAGCTCAGGATCGGTGTGTCCCTGTGAGGAAGAAATTGGGAAAGGGTGGCAGGAGACCTGTGTGGATGAGCAAGGAGCTCATGTGCAAACTCAAAGGAAAGAAGAAGGCCCATGAAATGTGGAAAAAGGCTCTGACCACTTGGGAAGAATACAGGAATGTTGTCAGGGCTTGCAGAGGTGCAACGAGGAAGGCTAAAGTTCGCCTGGAATTGAATCTGGCAAAGGTGATAAAGGATAACAAAAAAAGGCTTTTTTAAGTACGTTAACAGTAAAAGGAAGACTAGGGAGAATGTGGCACCCCTACTAAGTGACGGGGGTGTTCTGGTAACAGGGGATGCTGAGAAGGCAGAGATACTGAATGCCTTCTTTGCCTCTGTCTTCAGTGAAAAAGCTCCACCTTGGGAATTCGAGACCCTGGAGGCTAGTGAGAGGGTATGGGGAATGGGAGACCTTCCTTCAGTCAGGGAAGAGGCGGTCCAAGAGCACTTAGGCAACACCAATGTTCATAAATCCATGGGACCCAATGGGATGCATCCATGGGAGCTGAGGCAGCTGGCAGAGGTGATTGCTGAACTGCTCTCTGTCATCTTTGAGAGGTCTTGGAGGACAGGGGAGGTGCCTGAAGACTGGAGGATAGCCAATGTCACTCCGGTCTTCAAAAAGGGCAAGAAGGAAGATCCAGGCAATTACAGGCCAGTCAGCCTCACCTCTGTCCCTGGAAAGGCGATGGAACAGCTTGTGCTGGATGTCATCTCCAGACAACTGGAAGAAAAGGAGGTTATCAGAAGTAGTCAGCATGGGTTCACCAGGGGGAGGTCGTGTTTGACCAACCTTGGTAGCCTTCTGTGATGTTGTCTCTGGGTGGATGGGGGGAGAGCAGTGGATGTAGTCTACCTTGATTTCAGCAAGGCTTTTGATACTGTCTCCCATGACATCCTTATAACAAAGATGAGGAAGTCTGGGATAGATGAGTGGACAGTGAGGTGAGTTGAGAACTGGCTGACTGGCAGAGCACAGAGGGTCGTCGTTGGCAGTGCAGAGTCAGGCTGGAGACTTGTAACTAGTGGTGTTCCTCAGGGGTCAGTGCTGGGTCTGTTCTTGTTCAACATCTTCATCAATGACCTTGACGAGGGGATAGTGGCCACCCTCAGCAAGTTTGCTGATGATGCAAAGTTGGGAAGATTGGCTGACATGCCTGAAGGCCGTGCTGCCATTCAGCAAGACCTGGACAGGCTGGAGAGCTGGGCAGAAAAAAACCGGATGAGGTTCAACAAAAGCAAGTGTAGAGTCTTGCATCTGGGGAGGAATAATTGCATGCACAAATACAGGTTGGGGGACGAGCTGCTGGAGGGGAGCTCTGCACAGAGGAACCTGGGTGTCCTGGTGGACAACAGGTCGGCCATGAGCCAGCAGTGTGCCCTTGTGGCCAAGAGGGCCAACGGCATCCTGGGGTGCATTAAAAAGAGCATGGCCAGCAGGTCGAAGGAGGTGATCCTCCCCCTCTACTCTGCCCTGCTAAGGCCTCATCTGGAGTACTGCGTCCAGTGCTGGGCTCCCCAGTACAAAAAAGACAGGGATCTCTTGGAAAGAGTCCAGCAGAGGGCCACAAAGATGGTGAAGGGCCTGGAGCATCTCTGCTATGAGGAAAGGCTGAGTGAACTGGGTCTGTTCAGCCTTGAGAAAAGAAGACTGATATAGACCTTATAGACATGATCCAGGTCTATAAATATCTGAGGTGTGGGGGGCAGAGGGGCAAGGCCAGACTCTTTTCAGCTGTATGTGGAGACAGGAAAAGGGGAAACAGCCAGAAAATGCAGCATAGGAAGTTTTGCACCAATGTGCGCAAGAACTTCTTTACAGTGAGGGTGACGGAGCACTGGAACAGGCTGCCCAGGGAAGTGGTGGAGTCTCCTTCTCTGGAGATGTTCCAGACCTGCCTGGATGCCTACCTGTGTGACCTGCTGTAGGGAACCTGCTTTGGCAGTGGGATTGGACTCGATGAACTCTGGAGCTCCCTTCCAACCCCTATGATTCTGTGACTCACCAGGACACCTACCTATGCAGCCTGCTGTAGGGAGCCTGCTTTGCTTGTTGGACTTGATGATCTCTGGAAGCCTCTTCCAACCCCTACAATTCTGTGTTTCTCTGGTTATACTAAATAATATTAATTATCACAGAAACTCATGAAAGAGTGCAGAGGGAGAATGGTGAAAGAATCATGGCAACCAATAATTCAACTTGAGCCTTCATTTTCTCTGCTATATATGTTTTCAAATTCAGTTATACATGTTATAGGTATTTACTTGAGATCACCTACAGTGTGAATTGATGTCAGTTGCATATTATTAAAATATTTTTTTGTCTTAAGTTTGTCAGAGATTGCTTGACTTTACAAAATTAATTGTGAGCACCGTTTCTTTTTTTTTTTTTTGTTAAGTAAATATCTTTTTAAAGCAAAAGTAGGCTGCTTACCAGTAATACGGCATGGGCGCTTGCTACCAAATGTGCCTGATATTGAAGTTTTTAAATTCAGTGACAAGGAAGAGGGAAAATAAATAAATAAATAAAATAAAATAAAATAAAATAAAAATCAACAATAAAAAAATCACATAACATTGATAAGGCCTAAATTGTTCAGATCCCAGTTATTTTCTTCGAAGGTTTAAGGAAGAGATCTTGTAGAGTAAAGGCCCTTTGCTATCCTCTACCCTGGGAAAGCTCATGGTGAATGAGCTAAGTGAATACCCAAAGAGTCACAGATACCTGCTGCAAGTCTTTAGCTGAGAAGGGTTAACAGTGAGGGCAGGACCTTGCTTTGGAGCTGGAATGTTTTTAGGAAAGGGTTCTGTTTTGCTTCTCCAAACTAAAAACAAATGAGCTGGCAGGTGTTTAACACGTGAAAAGGGCGAGAAGTTTGCATGTGAAGGCATGGGGAGCACAGGGCCATCTCTCTCTCCCTCCAAAAGAGTTTGCACAACTGCTGGTGAGTGATTTGCATGTTCTTGAACTTTTTTTTTCTTCCCAGGCAGAGTTGGGGAAGGACACGTTGAGGAAAAAGGGAAGTTAGAGGTGCTTTGCTAAGGACGTCTGTTCCTCTTGCTTTTCCACTTCTTCTTCCTGCTGGTAACAGCTGCTGTGGGCATGCTGAGGGGAAAGCCAGGCCAAATAGTTCCCTACCAAAGTATTTATACCGGGGTATATGTGGGAGGTAACTGAAATAACTTCTTCTGTATGAAAGCTGCTTCCTCCCTCATACCCCACCATATCGGCTGAGGAGGAAGCCAATCCAGCAGATAATTCCCCACTTGACCATGTATACTCCTCACTTACCACCAAATACTCTCTTCTCCCACTTCAGGATTCTTCTCTTCTCCTTTTCCTGCTTCCAGGACACAGTAACTACTAAGTGTGGCCATGCCAAGGTCCCAGCCTTGCTGGTCCCAGCCAGTCACAAGGCTTTCCCTGGCATTCTAGGTCTGGGCAGGGATAATGCAGAGAGGCAGAACTGAGGTGGGGCAGGGCAGGGCCAGGCTCTGCTGAGGTGCATGGGGGGAACAGAGGGAGCACAACTTTGTGAGGGGAGACAAAGGGCTGCCCACTCTTCCCAGCTGTCAAGCTCCTCTCCCCCACAAAATGCCCCTGCCCAACTCATTGTAGCCCTGCCACACTCCTCCACCGTCCTTATACCATTTTCTATAGCCTTCCACTCACCTACTGATTTTAGCAGCTTCCTGCCTTGCATGCCTTACCAAGATGGCCCCCAGGCCTGTGGACAAGATGTCTGAATATCCTTACCACAAGCCCAGAGCACACTACTGAAAACTCAGCAGTCAGCTTCACGCACATCACCTGCTATTTAGCTCATCTTAATCATTAAACCATCTAATCAAGCTGCTATCTGTGCCAGCTGTGCTCCTCAGCAAGGCATGAACTGTGGTGTGTGGGAAGTTAGGGGCAATGTGGTGTGTCTGAGCATGTCAGGGCTGCTCTCCAGCACAGTCGGCCCTGCACTATCAAGAGAGATTTTCTGGTGCCTGTGGACCATTTAGTGAAGGCTCAGCATTCCCAATTCCCGTCTAATCAGAGACAGGTTTTGCATCCAAAAACAGGTTTTGCCTTTGAGGAAATGTTTCGTAGGGTCTGAGCCAACAGAGCTCAGGTCAAGCTATTAAAAAAAATAAAAAACATAAAAAAAAACAAAAAAAAAGTCTTTTAAAATATAATTTTTTTTGTACTAATAGAGGTTTTACATCAGCTTTTGATGTTCACTGGAAGACCTATGCTCTGAAATGAGTGGTTTAGTGCAGTGCTTACAGCCAAGCTGATCCACAAGGACAGGCACATGACTGTGACACTCAGGAGTACACTGAACTTTCCTCTATGGCAGAAACATTTGCTTTACAAAGTTTAACGGGCATGGGGAAGTTCTGTCATCATCTTTTGCCTTCTTTCTTCAGTTTTCAAAAGCTGACTCCCATTAGTATAAAGAAATCTTGAGATGGTAATTATATACAACACTTTCATCAGAATTTAATTATGGCAGTCTAAAAGAACCACAGCATCAACTTGATGCGCTTTCAGGGTATCCTGCCTGTCAGCTGTCCACAAATAGTATCTGGGAAGCCCAGCTGTTGCCGTATATATGACAGTGCATTTAGACATGAGACAATGCCGTTAATTTGTTCATGACCACATCAAACTTGTGTCAGAAATACTAAAACTGCTTTCAAATATCAACCTTGTGGAATTGGAACAGCACACATTTCAGGAAGTCTGGCCCTGTCTTGCAGACACAAAGATAACACAGTCTGCTCTGACAAGAATTATAGCAATAAAAACAGAAGCTCCTGCCAGTGTTCATGAATATCAAATTTCTACTGAAAATCAGGTGCTTTCCAGAATGATACTGTAACTGGATCACAGCCATGGCTACCTGTCGTGGGCAGCGTCTGTATGGCACACACTCTCAGCACTGCTCCCAGGATTGGCATAGCAGTGCTAAGCAGGCATATTAACTCATTGCCTCGTCTTCTGACTGTGGTAGAATTGTTGAAGTGTTATCTTCTAGGAGTGGCATGAAACTAGACAGACTAACCCTCTGAGAACAGGCACATGCAACTGATTTTCCGCAGGAAAAATACATAATCTCTTCTGCTGAACTTGGTCTGCCACTAGGTGGCAAAAGACCTACGGGAGTTATGAGGAGATTGAAAGACAGGCTTCTCCGAAAAACTGACTTGTTTTTATTAAGCACTCCACGTATCTGCATGCATTTTACATTACAGATGGAACAACTACTTCTGACCTAGGAAGGGGACTGCCAGGCTTGCTTTACTGATGTTAGTGCACCTGTCCGAAAGGGCTCTCCCATGAACATTTTGTAGATGTGGTTTAAGGATTACCTGGCCAAAACGTAATTTCTGTGTTGCTCATCTCCCAATCTTCCTCCAGTCTCCACAGCCAATTCTGTTATGCTATCAGACCTGCTTTGGAATCACATTGATTACTAAGATCAGCGAAAGGAAGCATGCTAAAACAACATGGAAAGCAAAAAAGTTATGTTTGTTTTTTTTTTTCTTAATAGAATTTCACGTCTCCAGTTCACAGCATACCAAGTAAAGATACCAACACAGCCGTGGCTGTAACAAGATCATGACTGTGACATTCTTTGTGAGCACTGACCTGGAAGCCCAAAGCCGTTCAGACAGTTGCGACTGACTGCCACTGTAGGGTGAACAACAACGTATGAAAGTTGCCTTAAAAAATAAACTTAAAGCATCTTAAAGCAGAGCAAGTCAGAGGCAACTTTTTTCCCCTTTTATCTTTTGTCTGATTATGACAAAATAAATTATTAAGCAGATATTTTTCCAAAAGATATGTGGAAACCAAAATTTGAGTAAATGCTCTATTAACAAAAAGCACATAAGACTGCAGTGATAAATTTTGCACTTGAGAATTTTGGAAAGTCATTGTTATACTGGGCTGTAGATGCCAGTTTTGGTTTACACCAATTCTGAAATGGCATGCTTCTATACAAGAAGATAGCGTCTTTATTTGATATGTTTGTCATGCTTAAATCTGTGAAGTTCTTATTGCTGCTTCTGCTTCTGTTTTTGCGGAAAGTAGTAGTAGTACAAAACAGCTCCAGTGTGCTTTCAGGCTTGCAGGTCATGTTCCTTAAAATACTAATTCCTTCACATTCTTTCTTCAGATAAAGAAAAACTGATTTCCCCAAAGTACTCAGAAACATACTCCACTCTATGCGGAAGAAATAGAGGGGATCCAGGAAGCCGTTGCACCTGCAAGTATAAAATGAATCATACATATTGTAGATGAGCAACGTTCACAGCACTTTTGCAGCCTAAACTGTGATTTTTGGTGTTCTTGTTGCAATTCATTTTCTCAGCAGCCTTCTATCAATTAGGAACGTCTTTACAACTGTGCAGTGGATGAAAGAGAAGGCAGGAACTCTCTAGCACTCAGAGCTTCCAAGAGGAGTTCATTCTTTGATTGCTGTATGATTTGCCTGATAATGTGAGCCATAACTTGCAGTAGTTTACCAGTGCGAAATGATTATATTGTTACATATAGCACTGTAAAACAGTTGTGCAGTCTGCCAAATAGAATAGCAAGTTACAAAGTGCAATCTGCTGTGAGACTAATGATAAAAGCTTCAGCTTGTGATCAATGTGTATTTTCACAAATAAATATGAGTTTATAAATCAAATACAGGGCATAGCAGAATGAATAGCATGAAGAATATTGCTCAGAACTGCGTTTCTCCCACTAAGAAAAAAAAATTGATGTAATTTTTAAAAATTGTTTTCATTGGCAAGTGACACATACAGAGAAAGTAGTAGTATTTTTGTCTCAAGTAAGCTTTCTCCAACACGCTAATAGTCTTCTGAACTAGCTAAAATAGAAATGTTTGCACAACTAATCCAGAAATGCCGAGCACCTCCAGTGCTTTAATTGGGCATTCAAAAATTTTTTAAAAAATGCACAGAAGAAGAAGTGATGAATAATGAGGAAGAAGCAAGCAACATCTAGTGAAGCTTGAAGACAAATTTTTTCATCTGCGATCTCATTACCATGCAGAGCTCCAGAAAGTTCACTGAGCTGTATTTAGCAGAGGGTTGTGCCTTATGTTTTGCATTTATCTTCAGCAGGTTTGGAGTTTCTCATAAAACTCGTTTTCTCAGTATCTTTCTTATCCTATATCATACCAAAGTCTTTGATTTTTGCAGTAAACTGAGAGGCAAAAGGGTGAAGGAAAAAAAAAAAAAAAAAGGATTATGATCATAATTTAAAAACAACAACAACAAAAACTCTGTTAAAGCGAAAGCTTTAGAAAAAATGGCCAGCAGAATATCTTGAGAAACTACTGGCAAGAGTGGGAGCAAAACAACACCTTAGCTGACATCTTCGGTTGATGACTAGGAATGGATGCAGTGATTCTTTTTGGCAGCAGGTGGTTAGACTTCATGACCCAAGAGGTCCATATGCTTTCTTTACAATTTTAATTCCCACAAATATTTCCTTAAATATTGTTCTCTAAAACTCAAGCGTGTACGTACCAATACGGCAATATGGTGCAAATGCAATGCTGGAGCTCACTCTGCTCTTAAGATATCGTGTAATGAATATAGCCGGTGGCAACAGCCAGCCTGAACACATTTTAGTTCCCTTTTCCTCTGCCACTTCTTACCTAATATCCTGAGGACAGCAGCTTTTTTTCTACTGGTCATGATAATGAAAACCACAAGCAAAGCCTCTCTTAGGCAAGCTCTCTGAGAACTCCTCTTAGCAAACACAATAGGCTGCTAATGTGACAGACTCCGTGGATTGTCTCATTGAGGGAGCTCGTTTTTCTGCTTGTATCAAAATACTGGAGAGCTTTGGGAAGTCCAGGTAAATTGTTGTACTTGTTTATCTAACAAATAAAAGCACAAAGTTCAAGGAAAAAAAAATATATAAACAGTGAAAGATATTATGTATGACCTTGTACATGTGGAAATTCTATTGTAAAATTTTCTTGCAACTGATTGTCCAGCTGAAAAGTTGCCAAGTTGACGAAACTGTCTTTTCTCTCTCTAAGGTTTGTGTTTGGTTGCCTAAGTTTTTACTAAAGGCAGCCCTACTTTAAGTGACATTTGCATTTTGAAGACTAAGAGAAATGAGAGGCAATTAGAGGCAATTATTTTCTAGATAGAATTATAAATCATCTAGCTACAACTCAGCTTAATCTTTTTGTATTATTTGTGGCTGTTGGTTTGGAGGTATTTTTTCATTACATATATCATACTCTGAATTGAGATATCATTGAATGTCAGTGCATATGAGAGATACAAAAAAGACTGCAAGTATTTTTTGTAGTGGGTCATGGAAGATATTTTTCTTTCCAGTAGAGCTTCAGAACAGTAATTGATGTCTTAACACTGCACAAAATGTTCTTTAAAGTCATACAGGATCTTGAAATTCTAGAAGTAGTGGTAGGATCTTTACAGTGCCAAGAGCTTGAGGTTTCTTAGCTTTATTAGAATGATCAGAGTCGAATTAAAGATTCTTGAAAGGTAGTTGCTGTACACAGAATGGAATGGAAGTATTACACTGTTCTCATTTTTCTGCAACATTGTGTATTTGATTTTAGGATTGCGGGACAGATGAGAAAACATTACAAGAGAGGGACAAAAGAGGTTTAGTGGAATACACTGTGGAAAAGATACAGAATACTGTGTAGTCAGGTTGTCCCAGTTTGACAACCACATGTCTGTGTGGATGTGCTACTTTCATTTGCTGGCATCAGATATTTTAAAAGATTTCATCAAGGAGACAAAAAGGCTGCTGACCTTTCTCCAAGGAATCCCATAGATTTCCATCTATCCTGTCCTGCAGACTGTTGAAAGATCAGCCTTTCAAGAAAAGCAAAGAGAATAACTGCTGGCCCTTTCAATATTTCCAATCTGAAATATTGGGCTCGTTACTCTACAAGCACTGTATCTGCCATTCTTTCTATTTGAGCAGATGCTGTCTTTCTGCTTGTTTTTCACACTTCTGCTGTGTACATCTGTAGGTACAGAACACTGCAATATCTTGACTCCACTTTCCAAATGTTGAACTCTTAATTAAAAGAAGTTTTATTTAACTAATTATTACAACCAGAGTCAAGACAAGTAAACTGAATATTATTTGTCCCTTCTGAAAATAAAAAATTGTTATTTTTTTGCCGATTGCTGTACAACTGGTAATTTTGAAATCTCTCTGTCTGGAAAAAGAAATAGTCAAGCAAAATTTATCATTAATATAAAATACTAGAATTTTATGCAAATAGCTAAAATCCCTCAATCCATACACTTCTGTAGAACCTAAATTAGGCTTTTATGTTGCCAACTGACTTTCAGAACTGTATTTATCTTTAATTTGCATTACTCATTTTCTTTACCTTTTTTTCCACATACCTTATGCATTGTATCTTGTCCATGGATTAGAGCTCAATTCCTTCAGTGGTTAGCAGCTTTTGTAATTTTTTTTTCACAATAACAGAGTTCACATATATGCATGCTTTTTTTCTTAAAATGATAGCTTTGTAAACTTGTACATGCTACAGTAACACACGTTTTATTTGTTGAACTAAAAACCATACGTGCACATCTGTTGTTGCCTTCATTGATCCAGTGGTGCTATTGACTCAAAGAAAAAGCAACCACTGGGGGAAACAGAAGTGAAAAACTCTTTTGGCTTCATCAAGATGGAAATGAAATAATATATATTTATTTTTGTTTTGTTTTTAATCAGACTGTCAGTTCAGACTGACATTTTCAGAGAAAATAATTTGGAATTTTTACTTTTGCTGTGTTCTCATTATACTGTTATTTTGAAAAAATATATATATATTGTAAATAATGGACAATTGCACTTGTACACTGAAATGTAAATGTAATCTACTCTTTGAAGAATTCTGTGCAAATGTATCTTCATATCTGCATGGGTCCTATCTGAAGGAACTGGAAAATGGGAAAGCACACTCATGCAAATCTCCTTGATTAACACCTGGGAATCAAAACCAAAGTATTTTTCTAGATATGAGTCAAGCACATTTAAATGCATCCATCTCCTTGCAAAGGAATTGTTACTGTGTACCTTGTGCTGCTTCCAGCAGTTCACAGAATCACAGAATTGTAGGGGTTGGAAGGGACCTCCAGAGACCATCGAGTCCAACCCCACTGCCAAAGCAGGTTCCCTACAGCAGGTCGCACAGGTAGGCATCCAGGCAGGTCTGGAACATCTCCAGAGAAGGAGACTCCACCACCTCCCTGGGCAGCCTGTTCCAGTGCTCCGTCACCTCACTGCAAAGAAGTTCTTACGCACATTTGTGCAAAACTTCCTATGCTGCATTTTCTGGCTGTTTCCCCTTTTCCTGTCTCCACATACAGCTGAAAAGAGTCCGGCCTTGCCCCTCTGCCCCCCACACCTCAGATATTTATAGACCTGGATCAGGTCCCCTCTCAGTCTTCTTTTCTCAAGGCTGAACAGACCCAGTTCACTCAGCCTTTCTTCATAGGGGCAATACTCCAGGCCCTTCACCATCTTTGTGGCTCAGTTCAAAAGGTGAATGCTGTACTGAGTCTAAGAGAATGCAAACAGAAATTTAGAATATTACCTAAATACTTCTTGCATGAGACTCCTCTGTCTAACATGCACACTGCACTTCGGGTAGGAAAGATGGGGTAAACTTAATCCAATTTCACAATCTTTTCAAGTTCCTGTTTCATTAAGTACAACATATTGTATATGCTAATGGAAGAGGTAACTGTTGTCCCTTCTGGGAAGGGAAATGCAGGAACAGTAATAATCACTAATAAAAGATTGTCCATCTGTCTAACTGACAGTTAGATCTTACCTTAGAATCCTCAATATGGCTCCTGTTATACGTTTGTTAAATCAGGGAATGATTATATACATTATAGAGACGCAGAAAGATTTCTCAGTTTCTTACTCTCCTTTGATTCTTAGAGTGCTACCCTCACTACTGAGCTCACGGTGAGTGAGGTGATGTTGCTGATTGTAAGCCCCTCTACATCTCCAGGAGCTTGTTTTTTAGGAGCTTGTACATCTGTTTCATAAGGACAATGTTTGAAATCTTCACAGTGCCAGGAAGGCATTTTTTAAAACAAATCTATTGATGTAGGTAGTCTTTACAGAAAATAAACAGGGCAGTAGTGGATTGTTTAATGCCTTTGAAAACCTGTATGAATGTAATTGATCTTGTTATTGCCAGGATATAGAAAAGTTCTCAGAAACTGCACATTACAACAGAAAAACTTTCTTAAAATCCCTATTTCCAACCTCTGAAAGGTTTACATGCTGAATGTCTGTTATCCCAAACATTCACTTTACTGTAGCTTCGTACAGAATGCTTTCATTAATTACAAATGGAAGAAAGAAGAACCAAATTATTCCTATAACTTTCAAAAGAAATAAGCTTCTGAGATGGCCAAGCTATTGATTAGATTGTCATTTACAAGTTCTGAATATTTAAAACACTGTATTTTTGATGGTTTAGATTTTGCTACTGAAGTCAAAAAACAAACAAACGAACAAACAAAAAGCATCTGATTCAAGAGATCAAAACCAGAAGTTTTTGTTACTCTTTCTGGCACTGAAATCAGCCTGATTTTCTCATTATGTGGGTAAAATCAGTGCTTTGTGAGGTTTTATGTGAGAAATCTTGAATGATTAGTGATATATATTTATGTATCTATGTAGTGTGACTGTGTGTGTGTTTGAGCGCACGTATAGCAACCAGCAGTAGATAGCTTAAGCCTGATAATCTCCATAGTACATATGCATTTCCTCCCTTTCCTACAAGAGAAAAAGAGATAATCGAGTACTCTGGGGATAGGTTTCAAACTGTTTTGGCTGCTTTTCTTTTAAGTAGCTCTGTAGTGCAGTGTAGTTTGGAAAGACTGAATTTCTTGGTGGTATTGAAAGACTGAGAAAGTTAAATTTATGTTGCAGAAGTCACAAGTGAAACTACTCCAGCTTATCAGGAAATTCATAGCATGACAGAACCAAACAGAAGGCAAAAGGAGAAGACAACCACAGTTCAGAAAATCTTGTTAATGAAGTTAAAAAATTACTAAATGCTCACTGAAACCGTACTGGCTGAAGACATAATTCATTTGCTGATCTTACTTTAAAATATTCTTTTAGACCATTATGTACTGTACTGGATAGTGATAATCTTTGTTTCTAAACAGAGAATTTAGGGCAGTTACTAGCTCTAACATCCCTGCTTCATAACATTAGTTTTACATTTTGACCTTCCTGCATAAAATGGATCTCACTTAGTACAAGCTATGAATCAGTTCTGACACTACTGTGTGCTTGCAAAGGAGTAGCCCCTGCTGCTGATGACAACTATAACACAAGAGTGGACCCAGGCCATTGTGGTGTGACTACCTCACTTCCCTTTGCTCAAATCTTTCACTGAACTGTGTAACAACTGCACTGAGTCAAACTGTATTCAGCTTTTGTTCCCAGTTCATATCGAAGGCTGATCCTCAAAGGTCTTAAATAGAGCTCTCCAATTAAAACATTTTCTAATGAATTTTACTCACTTTGAACTCTTCATCTTCTTCCTTTTACAGTATTTTTGCTTACTGGTTGTCATTTCTTCCCATTTTACTCCATATATTTTCACTTTCAGTCTACCCATGTACAGTGTTTATCAGATATAAAATGGAGAACAGAAACAAGGACAAAGCAGGGGAAGGTGGAGAGCAGTAGGAAAGCAAATTGCTGAGAAGGGAAAGAAAATCTGTCGCACAATCTCTCCAAAACAGAAGACTTTCTGTTTATGCAACTCTCAGTTCTCTAAAGATCTGGTATAAATAACACCATTTTGACGTACTGTCCAGGTTCCAGTATATTCTATTCCAGTATATCCAGTATATTTTTCTAAGTACAGGATACTCATATCTTTTGGAATACTTTAATTTTGAAGTTGTGGATATCTTCATGTAAATATATACCAGCTGTTTACTTCCTGGTTCCAGAAATAATCAGAAATCATGCTATGAACAAAAGGAGCTGAATGATCACTGTCTGAATGCAGAACCTGTCGTGAAAAATTTAGAAGATTATATAACCACAGCAGGAATGCAACGAAGTGCTTAGCTTTTCTAACCCTACAGGAAGATGTGCTACAATATCTCCACAGCCAATCAGCAGTACTACAAGCCTCAGACCAGGAAATTCTTTAAAGTACAGTATGTGTGAACATTTCAACTGACACTTTCTCATTGTTTCTTTTTCTTTGTTATTTCTCTATGCCCATAGGATGGAAAGGCAGATGTGAAGTCACTCATGGCGAAGTTTAACGTGGGTAACAGCCCTTCAGAGGATGTTTCTGGTAACATTCGACTCTCTAAAGTCACAGGACAACCAACCCATTCAGGATTACAAACAAGGAAAGCAGTATTTGAGAAATTTGCAAGTCAAGGAAATGCAGCTTCTTCAGGACCCAGTGTTTCTCAAAAACCTGCTCATCCTAAGCCTCCTCTGGCAGTCAAGCCTTCAACTGAAGATAAGACAGAGAAGGATCCAAAGCCCCCATATTTGAAACCAGTTGGGCAAAGGTTTGGGGCTCACCTTCAGGCAACTAATAGGGAAAGTGATGGAAAAGCTGGATACACTAAAACCCCTACTAAAAGCAGTGACTTGGCAAAAGAAGAGCTGAAGTCTCTGTATCCAAAACCTGCAGGGAACAAGCTTCTTAATTCAGCTCCTCAAGAGAAGGAAAAAAGGCCTCTGGGAACAAAGCCAAATTTTAATTCTGAAGCACAAGAGAGTGAAGAAAAAGCATCATTTTCAAAAGTAGCTGGAGTTAAGGAAAAGTTCATGTCTGCAACACAAGAAAATGATCCTAAGCCTTCTTTCTCCAAACCAGCTCTTGCACAGAAGCCTACTGTAAACCTTACAGTTTCCCACAATGAAGACACCTCAAGTAAAAATGCTTTCCCACATAAAGGTCTAGGAGGCCCTAGACCAAATATGCACTCATTTAAAGCAACAAAGGAAATGGATGAAAATAGTAAGTGCGCTGCAGAAACTGTAGGCAGTCATTTTTCTACCATGGCTCTGAAACCTACTGGCCACTGGTCCAGCGAATCTCAAGGCACTCCCAAAAATGCAGAGGAAAAGACTGAAGAAAAGGGAGTGAGTGCCTCCAGGAATATCTTTCTGAACAAAATCATCCAGGAAGAATCTGGTTTATCTCCTCCCAAGTTCCATAAAACAAACACAGCGTTTGCTGCAGGAAAGTCGTTGGGTGGGTCAGAAGAGAAGGATGACTGGGACAGGAGCTCAGGAGCCCCGAAACGGAAGTCTTTGCCCCCGCTGTTCAAGCTGGGCCAGCCCCCACAGAAGCCCAGCCGACCACCCAGCGTGGACCTGGAAAGGTTCCAGAAGAGCATCCCAAGAGACAGTGAGTCCTCTCTGTTCTTGCTTTTATTTCTTTTCTACCCATTCAGCACCCAATTCATTTCAGGTGGAATCCTCCCTTCTGTTTGAAAATGACGCAAGACCTGTGCATCAGACAGCCCCTTAAAGCCTTAGTATATGCCTTTGCCTCTTCTGGGCAGGACAGAAATTAAAATTATATTCTTTCTATCTCAGCAACATATAGCATAGAAGGAATATTTTCTGTATTGGGTTTATTTGTTTTTCAAAACTGCTTAGATGTAGCTATAACTCGTAGCAGCGAGTCTAAGTGCTTTTCACAACGGACACTGTACTAGTTACTTCCTATAACTGAGGTGTTGATGTGCTCTGTTTTGTTCTCAAATGAACTTCCTGAGCACATCTTGATATCTAAGTGATAGTAAACCTGTTGTAACCAAACATTTTTTTCTTCTTTAACATTCACAGTGACTAACCAAATGACCCTATAAGCCACTGGGTTTTATAGTGTTCAGAATATTAGAATACCGTGCACGTTAGAACACTTTGCAAGATTACAGATCAATCATTCCCAAGTGGAACTGCATAGATCTCATACCCAAATCTAAATCTAGATTCTATAAGCATCTCCTTCACTTTGTAGTTTCTATTAGATTTGTGTGATTTCAATAGCATAGAAGTTTGCAGCATCTGAAGCTCTGCATCACTATTTTTATGAAGAGCCAAAACTTCAAAATTTCTTATAGTTGTAATCCAGGCACAAATATTAATATATTTCTGTAAAACTTGAGATTGCTTTGCGTGTGATAATAGACTGTGAATGCATTTAAAAATTATAGGAGTATGTGCATTTCAGTGGTGAGTGGAGACAGGACAAGGGGAAACGGCTGGAAACTGCAGCATAGGAAGTTCTGCACAAATGTGCGCAAGAACTTCTTTACAGTGAGGTGACGGAGCACTGGAACAGGCTGCCCAGGGAGGTGGTGGAGTCTCCTTCTCTGGAGATGTTCCAGACCTGCCTGGATGCCTACCTGTGCGACCTGCTGTAGGGAACCTGCTTTGGCAGGGGGTTGGACTCGATGATCTCTGGAGCTCCCTTCCAACCCCTACAATTCTGTGATTCTGTGAAGAAAAGTAATTGCCATGACTCTACTCCTGCTTCTACTTCAACAAGTTCCTTTCATCATGTGTGACAAGTTGAAGAGAAAAAAAAAAAAAAAAACGCTGTGTCTGAAAATCTAATTTATCTAAGATGGTTCTTCTTAAAGTTAGACCCAGAAATCTGCTGTCACCTCCTTGAAGGAGAGGTCAGTTTTTCAGATGTTCTGCATGTCCTTAATTTTCTTTTAAAACACCTGTTCTTAAAAGTTTTAGGTCAAGGTTTTTTCCCCCAGTGCATTTCAGGTAGTCCTTGGCACGACCTAATCAGATGTCTTCACCTCCAACAGGAGGGGGGGATGCCAATTGCCATGCTTTTATTCCAAGTTGTAGGGCAGCTGAGGGGGCTCTCTCTCTTTTTTGTTATATGACCAGGTACTGGGAATTATGATCACATAAAAAATTCTGATCATATTTTTAAAATCAAAGTTTTAAGCTTTATGTGTCCAGGAGAATGCAGTGCATGTAGGGGAATAAAGGATAGAAACAACAAAAAAATTACTCTTCTGTTAAATTTTGAGGGCTTTTTTTTTTCACTTCTTTGTTTTGTTTTTTTGTTTTGTTTACTTGTTTTTCTTAATGCACTATTACCTACATTGAGTTCGGGAAGCAAAGAATATATTCAGGCCTCACAAATATTTTTTAGCTCAAGTCATTTTATGCAGTTATGTCCCACTACAAATTGTGTCATGTAAAACACACAGCTAAGTTGTTTCTGACACTGGGGGTCATTTCACATTAACTACATTAGTCTATTAAGCATCTTTCTTAGGTTAATTAAACAGATCAAACTTAGATTCTTAAATTTCAAATATACTAAGTAGGAAAGAGATATGCTCAATTACATGATTCAGCATCTGATGAAGCTGAAAACAGATGCTCTAAAGGAATCCACAACCATCAGGTAAATTGATGTCAATTACTTGATATAAAATTTTACTTGTGCTTTTTGTGTTTAGAATACAGCATTACTTGTGTTTTGGCAGTTCTGAATGCACTCCAGACTGGGTTTTGTGAGACAGATCAAATTAAAAGTGCCACGATCAGATGAAAATTATCAGAGTTTATATGAAGACAAAAGGCCACAATAGAGCATGCATGTAGCTATATATAATTATTACTATTTTCTGCTATTCAAAAAGAAGGAGTTTATCAGTATCATAAAATGTACTGTCTTGTCAGCTGTGGCTCCGGACAGCCTCGTCTAGTGGCTGGCAGCCCTGCACATGGAGGTGGGGTTGAAACTGGATGATCATTATGGTCCTTTTCAACCCAGACCATTCTATGAGTCTATGATGCGAAGATTCTGCTATATTCTGGTTTCCCTCTGTCATCCTGTGTTTAAGGAAATGCTCTCTCAAACTCATTACCAGGGCCAGGTCTTGAGATTATATAAATTTGTGTCTCTTTAAAAGAAATACATCAATTCATAACAGTTTGAACAGCCATCTCTTCAGCATAGAGCATTGTTAAGAACGACTGTCCATTCATTGCCCAGAAAAATTTCACAATGGAAAAGCAGCATTGTCAGCAATGAGTACTTGCAAATGTTTTGATTAAACAAAAGTAATATGAGCTTTAATAGCTAAAACTTTGAGTAATCCTGACCAAGGCTGAAACACAAAATTGTAAATAATTAAAAAAAAATAATTTTCAATTTTACTTCTAACCAATTAATGGAGAAAATATCCGGATTGTTGCTTTATTTTGTTTTCTTGTTTACTTCTTTCACTTCTTGTAGTGACAATGTGTTGGTTTTTTTCATTCTCTTTCTTAAATTGAAAGCTAGAAATATTACTCTGTATTTCAAATGAATTGATCACATGAATGCGGCTATGAAGATAATATCAGAGCTTCTGCTAGAAGGAGAATCTCCAGTTGTCACTGATCAGTGGGAGTACAGCCATTTGCTTGGATAAACTGCACTGGTTACAGGGCCAAAAGATGGACCTGCCCAGTGTGGTGGTACAGGTTGCACTCCAGATACGTTATAAATCACAAACACAACTAAGTAGAACGGAGAGATCAGCCACAGCCTTTTCTATTATATGCTCTGGACCAGATCAGGAGTGGAAGATTGAGATATGATATAAATACAAATCTGTTCATGCTGACATTGACCTTCAGTTCAGCTAACGTGAACTTTGATGTTATGTTTGGCTTTTTTAAATGCAGGTCATTTCTTTGTGACCAGAATAGTAGAGTGTATAGACTATGCAGAATACTTTTGGTGGAGAGACCCGGTGTTCTAGAGCAAATCCTGAAAAAACTAATTTTCAGTTTGGCGGTTATTCATTACTGCTGGGTTTCTTGGAAACTTGAATGACAAAACCTACCTGCTTTGGAAAGGCAGTTTAACTGAACTGCTTTTTCTTATTTTCTTTTTTTCTTTTATCTGTCATTTCAGGACTGAAAAGCACTAATTCTTTCTGCTCATTACTTTTTCCTGACAAATAGCAGCTTTGCCATATTTGCTTTATAATCTGCTGTGATTTATAGACTGAGTAAAAAACGGAGATAGTGAAGGAAATGGAGAAGGCTTTCTCATTCATTAGGATGGATTTTTGAGATCTAACCTTTTGGGGTGTTGTTGTTTTTTTGTTTGTTTTTTTGTTTGTTGTTGTTTTTTTGCTTGTTTGTTTGTTTTTTGTTTGTTTGTTTTTTAAATCTGTACTAGAGCAAAACTTGAGCTTTATAGTGTCTTTTTGTGAAGAGAGAAGCTTTATTCATGGCAACTGTTTAAGATGTGCTAAGGACATCTGCCTGCGGTGCAGAAAACTTGTATTTACTGACTGAAACCAGGATTTTGAACTTGGCTTTCTCAAAAGCATCAGTTCACAGCTTTCTTTTTTTTTTCTTCAATTTTTTGACTGCTGTATTTTCCCATGAAAGCTACTGTACAGTTTTTTTTTCATTAAAAAGTATTAATTGGGCACAAAATAACTTTATATACGAGGCTGAAATACTCACCTCAGATGCAGCAGTTCTTCACATGTACGGGAAGGATTTAGACAGCCCATCATTCCTGCATGAATGTTATGGATTGCCTGGCTATTGATTAGAGATTTTCATTTTATCCTGGCAACACCCCTGCAGATACAAGTGCACTGCTGAGGCAAATTTATTACTCCTTTCCACTGAAGATGGGTTTCAAAAAATTCCAGTCTGGGCCTATGAATACATGGCACTGTGGTACAAATGTCAACTTCTCTCTGGTGACAGCAAAAGGGTTCTAGGGAGGGCATGGAGCTCCATCAGGGGGGCGTCAGAGGAATGTTAGGAAAAGGCTCTGCACCAGAGGGTGGTGGGCATGGAACAGGCTGCACAAGGCAGCAGGCACAGCCCCAAGCTGCTGGAGTTCAAGAGGCATTTGAACAACACTCTGAATCATAGAGTTTGGTATTTGGGTATTCACATGAGAGGCCAGGAGTTCATTTCAAGATCTTGCAAGTCCCTTCCAACTCAGAATCATAGAATTATGATTCTAAATTTATGTCATGCCCCACTAAATCTGTTTTCTTGAGATCATACTTACCTCAGCTTGGAGTCAGTGGGATGTATGTGCTTTCTACACTCAGAAAATAACACTCACATTAATGTTTAATAACAAGCATCCAAAGTTCAAACAGGGCTTTTTTTAAAAAATAAAAGAGAGAAACAAAACCGTTTTACTGACATCACTCCATGTGAGGCCACAACACACAGTTGCTTTCAGAGAACTGCACCTGGGCTGACTTCAGTGGGTTCCTGTCAGCACAGATGGCCACCCGCATGAAGTCTGTAGAAGTCGCCAGTGCTCTGAATTTTGCTTGGGAGAAGATTTTGAGTGGTGGTGGGAGAAATGAAAGGAAACTGTACTGAATCAAGGAGAAGATAATGCATGCAAGAAAAGTTATAATTTGCATACAGGCAGTGTTGCTGGCCGCATTAGCGTTCTGTTCTACAACATGTCGCATAACTAGTCAGTGGCACAGCTGTTTGTATTGGATAATGTGATATTGGCAGAATTAAAAGTGGAGGTGCAAAGCATGCTGTCTAAGATAGCACAACACTTTTCTAAGTGACAAGCACTACATCCGCCAAAATAACATTTTGACCATCTTTAGAGAGCCCCTTAAAGCCAGCAAATTGTTGTCCTTATAAGATGGCAAAATGAAACAACATCTTCCAAAGTTACAAAAAAAAAGGGGATTTTTTTAATCACAGGAAGTCACTACAGTTTACAGCAGAATCAAGACTTAAAATGTCACTGGTGGTTTTTTCTTCAGTGTTCAACTGGATAGTTACAAAACAGCTCAGTCATAAGGTGTAAGATGAGAAAGAGAATTGTAACTTGAGGCAAGCGATCTGTCTAGATGGAAGTAAAACAAGGTGATGGTGTAAATAACATAACTTTTCTTGATCTGCTTGAAAGTGCTATGAAATCTGGACTAGCAAGTAATTAATAAACTAAGGTAAAAACTTTTCAGATTTCCTTTAAAGACATTCCTCCTTTGCTGTCTTTGTACATAGGGGAACCTAAAGGATTCATCTTTCAGCAAAATTAAACTGAAATATTAAACATGGCTGAGAAACAGAAGAATCAATTTTTGAAGTTCCTAGAACTGAAGAAAGATACTTGGCTGAAACACATTCAAAGCTCTGAGTTTTGATGCAAACCAGACCACAGTGTACGAAAACCCATACAATATATGCAATTCTGTACAAGTGCATTGTCATCACTTGAGTGCATCTGGCCCCAAGGGAGTTTTGTCACTGACAGCATTACTGTAAGATTTCTTTCAAAAAAGGATTTTTCTTCCTTTGTAATTACAAACTATCTTTCGTTAGCTCAAACAAGACAGTTCCAACCAACTAGTTGAATTAATTTTCCCTCAGTCCTTCTGCTTTTCTCTTCATTCTCCAGCTATAATTAAATGCATCATAATTACAGAATATTAGGTTGAAAATTTTCAGTAAACAAACAAAGAGCAACCACGTGCTTTCTGTCTGCTTCAGTCAGAGACTCTTTCAGGACTCTCCACAGCAAAGAAGAATATTAATACTATGGAAAAAATCCTGTCACTGAAGTTTTGTAAGTGTTGCTTTTAATTGTTTAAGGGTTCCCCCCAAAACTCTGATTGGCTTATATCAGTGAAAAAAAAAAAAAAAGTAAACTGCAATTTAAAAATGAACATAACCACTCTGATTGAAATATGACTACAAATTACTGATCTGCCTAAGAAAACAGCTGCTATAATTGGCGCACTCATAGATCTTCTCTGATATATTCTCTTTTTTTTTTTTTTTTTTGTAAGACCTTATTTGGTATACTTATTCCCTTTTATATGACCAGACTGCTGTAAAATTAACAGCAAAATGTGGACTGTGTATGAGTAACCTTGTATGAACGACAAGCACACAAATGTTTTTCTCCCGTATTTTCAGTCTACATACGAATTCTAGAGTCATTCCTGCAGTTGACTAAGCTAAATGCCATTTAGCCCAATCCTGAGTTGTGTATTCAGTATCTAAGATGCATAATTTAAGATTCTGAAGATGCACCTATTTATTCTGTTGAAGAAACCTAAACGATTGCTTGCTAGCAATTGCAAAATGATATCAACAGAGTAATTGAAATTGATCTGAGGTATTTCTGGTTTGAATTCAAGTATATTCCCAATATGTTCTTTGAGTTAGTCCAGAAATTGCAAAGAACTGAATGAAAGACATGATGTGTTATGTAATTTTACAATCCAGTGTTCTACTAAACTGGGGTCAGTGCTGGATGAAAACAACAAAATGCCTATGGGATTATTCTGCATACAAAAGAAACCTTTGTGGTGGATGTATTGAGAACACTAGGAAAACTTCTGAGGTAAAAAGAAAAAGACAGCTTTGAATTATTATGAAAATTGACAAAGGGAACAAAAAGTGCTAGACAGAAAAGCATTGAAGCTGATTCTATTGAATAATTTTCTCTAAGTTTTCTTTTTTCGGTTTTTGATGTCTTCTTCTTTCCTAGGCCTGTTTGGCTCATATAGTGAAACGCTTTTGATGAATCTTCATCATTTGGTTGTATTCAATAGGTAACAAAACACAAATAATTTTGCTGTAACAAGGACACGTGTATTCCAAAATCTGGTCTCATCCTAGATAAAAATAAGAATACAATCTACACTAACAATTTTAAGTGAGAGCTCAAGAAAAATGATAAGAACTAGCTGAAAATTTCCACATTATTATTTTCATTTGTGTTTTGCTTTACAGTTAATTGTAGCGATGGGTATCCAGAGTATCACATTAATTTACAGGTAATTTCATAGTAAAGTTGGAAACCATGTTCCTCAGTACAACATCTAAACATTTACTGAACTCCTCCAGGGATGGTGACTCCACCACCCCCCTGAACAGCTTATTCCAGTGCCTGACCACTCTTTCAGAGAAGAAATTTCTCCTGTGTCCCACCTGAATCTCTTCTGGCATAACTTGATGCCATTCCCTCTTAAACCATTGCTTGTGACATGGGAGAAAAGGCCAAACCCCACCTCGGTACAACCTCCCTTCAGGTAGTTACAGAGAGCAGTAAGGTCTCCCCTGAGCCTCCTCTTCTCCAGACTGAACAATCCCAGTTCCCTCAGCCATTCCTCCTAAGAGTTGTGCTCCCACTCCCTCACCACACACGCTGCCCTTCTCTGGACACACGCAAGGGCCTCAATGTCTTTCTTCTGTTGAGGGGCCAAAAACTGAACATAGTACTCAGGGTGCGGCCTCACTAAAACAGAGTACAGACAGATGATAATTTCTTTAATCCTGCTTGCTACACTATCTCTAATACAAGCCAGGATGCCATTGGTCTTCTTGGCCACTTAGGCACACTGTTGGCTCATGTTCAGCTGAGTGTTGATCAACATGTTGCTCGTAAGATGCATCCTGAAGCCTGAAGTTCTCACTTTTAGCTAGATCCAAGCCAGTCCTCTGTGTTTGGCTTACAAAAATGCCTGCAATTCTCATACCTTTCAAGTCTGACATAGTTTCTCTTTGAGCTGGGATGTCTTTAATTTCTCCTAATTGTTTTAGTAATATATCCCTGGTGGTTCTCATACGTAAAACTGTACAGTGTTGTATATTCTGTTCTATCTTGTCATTTCCTGGATCTATTTTGGTTCACATGAAGAAGGACTTTAGATGAACCTTCATTCTTTGATTGTATTATGCAAGTCACAGTGCACAAGTTAATAACGATATTATAAAATAAATCCAATTTTCTGCACTGCTGAACACTCCTGAGTTCTAAATGGTTTTCCAAAACAACTTTCCCAGCTTTCATAGTTCCACTGTAGAAGTGAAATACTCTCCTGTAGATGACGCAGGTCTGATTACCATCATTTGTCTACTTTTGGATTCCTTGGAGGGAGAGCTGAGGTTTCATGTGCTTTTCCACAATCCTGTTTCTGAAAATAAATAAATTAATAAATTTTTAAAAAAGGAAACAAACATAAAGTGGGTCAGACTAGCAGCAGCTGTACTCGGCACTAGTGAGGCCACACTGTGGGAACTGTGTTCAGTTTTGATTTGGAGCACAAGTTTTATGGGGAGCAGCTGAACTGGCATTGTTCACTCTAGAGAAGCAGAATCTCAGAGGAAACCTTATCACCCTGCAACTACCTAAAAGAGGATTGCAGTGAGGTAACAGTTGGCCTCTTCTCCCATGTAATTTACATCAAGACTAAAGGTAATAGCTGTAAGTTGCACTAGGAAAGGTTCAGGTTGAATATTCAGAAAAATTTCTTCTCTAAAAGAGTGATGAAGTATTGGAACAGGCTGCCCAGGGAAATGGTGGAGTCACTGGAGTCCCTGGAGATTTTCAAGAAAAGTGTAGATCTGGCCCTCAGTGACAAAGTTTAGGACGACCACAGGCATGGTTGACGGTTGGACTACATGGTCTTAATGGTTTTCCCAACCTCTGTGATTCTATGACTCTACAATTCTAGAATTCTACGATTCAAGTCTTTGAGGAAGACTGATTTAATTTACTGTTAATATAGAGTATGATGGTGAGAAAAAAGTAAACAGAAACAATAAACAAAAGAACCTTTCCCAACCCCTGCCTTCCCAGATTCAGTTTCACTCCTGACTTCATTATAACTTCCCTATGCCAAGCAGTGTAGGGACGGGGAATGGGGGCTAAGATCAGTCTGCAATGCTTTGTCACTGCCACTCCCTCATGGTCACCCCTGCTCAGTGCCTGGAACACCTCCTGAACTCCTGCATTAACTTTGGTGCCTGCAGGGCCCTTCTCATGTTTTTCTCAGTCCTCTCTTCCACTGCTGCTACGCGATGTTGTTTTTTTTCCTTTTCTTAAATATGTTATCACAGAAGTGACACAAGTTTTGCTGATGGGCTCAGCTTTGGCCATGGTGAGTCCCTTTTTGAAATGGCTGGAATCTTCTCACAGAAGCCACCACTGCACTCTCTTCACCCACCACCACTTAAACCACGCTACATAAACACAGCACAAAGCTTTATGCATATTATTTCATATTTGTCCTTCTGAAGACATGCACAAATCTTTTTAACCTGGAATGTCAATTTTTACTAGAAAGCAATAACCATTTTCTTTTTATTAAATATACTCTCAAGCATGCACATACACACAAGTTGTGAAGTGTTCATAGAAAAATCAAGACTAAACTGAATGCTTAGATTTTACATTTTTTATGGTATACTTTGGCAAATGTACTTTGACTTGAAAAGTCAAGACAGTTTTTTCTCAATTTCCAGAGAAAACATCTTGTAGGATTGAATCAGGTGTAGAAGAATACAGCTATCTTCATTAAACACAATTATATACATACTTCCACTAAAATTGCCATGAAAATTTTTATTTATATAGCTTCTATTCTGAAAGACAGAAACTTCTCATGCTTCAATCTTCCATTTATCATTTGATACATTTCTTAAAGATCATTTCTATCAAGTTCTTTATATCTAGTTTCTGAAAATAATTAAGATCTTTTAGTTAGCCGAATACTTCTTATAGTAAATAGCTAGTTATTATGGAATGCTTTGCTATTAATTATTAAATACTAAAGTAACTATTCAGTACTGATAGAAAGAAATATAAAATTTAAACATCAAGATCTTAGGAAGCTTTTTAAGCAGTATGCTGACAATTTTATCCTAAAGAATTTGTTTTATCAATGAACATATCTGATATTATCAGTTTCCTCCTGAAACTGAGCCTTCCTGAAATTTTAAATTTGGAACAATAATGTTCCTTGTTTGCAGATGTGGAAGATAAATGATCAAAAAGCCCCTGATTTGAATGCAAGATTTTGTAGCATGGGAATTTTTTATGCAACTGACATTTCATATAGACTATCAGTGTCCGCACTTCTAAGGTTACTTTTTAAATAGAACTGTATGCTCTGCATGATGTCCTTGTTTTTTACATTGAACAAGTCAAAGAAATTGTCAAGCTCTTCATTCATTTGTTTAATTAATTTTAAACTACTACTATCTTGCATTTACTCCATCTCTATTCCATTCTTCTCCTGCATATATTTTTCCCGTACAATACAAAAATAATTGGCTCAGTTTTATAAATAATTCTCGCTGAGAAAAGTAATAATAATGATCATTAAGGTTGTTCATCCAACAACTAAAGTTCAAAGGGGAATTAATATTGGTTCCCCTTTAGATAAGGATATGCTTCTGCATGTTACACATCAGTTGTTTGAAATCATTTCCCTCATGCCAGTCAGCTCTGCTCAAAGTATTCTGAATATTCAATCTCATATTTAGCCACCATACAGCTCAAAACTGATCGTACATCCAATGTTTTCAGATAGCAACATCATTTGTAGATTTTTCTGGTGTTCTTTTACCCCTCATCTGTTTGTTTCTACAGTCTTGTCGTAGAGTAGAATGGGATATGCTGTCATCAAGGTATGCAATCTGTGCTCTGTGCCATCTTGAGAATGTAAGGCACTGAAATACCACTTAACCGATGAAAATATTCCCCAGTTTAGATCAATGAGATGTTCTACATGGAAAAGAGAGGCAAATTTTCTATCTATCTGCTCAGATCCTGATTTCCATGGTGTATGAGCAAACATCAGCAATGTTTTCTTAAAACGGAAGGAGCTAAGCAGAGCTAAGTCTTCATTTTCCTCATTTCCCTCCTCCAAAATTTCCCTTTTGTGGGAGGTAACTTCCTCTGAATAATACTGAGAAACCACTTTTATTGTCTTAGATAAAGAACAGTCAGGAGAGCTGAGAAGAAAAGAAAAAAAATAAAGATTGTATTGAAATATGTCTTAAGGTAGGACCTGGACTCAAGGAAGGCAAAATCAAAACCATTTTGTGGTCTTTGTTTTACAGGCATGAGCAATGCCTCCTGTAATCTCAATGTCTGTACGGTTACAGCACGTCTGATAACAGCATATGAAAAGCACTGAGCTTCAGAAATCTTGCAAGCATAGCCTGTTTACTTTCAGCAGCTCCGAAGGAGCATAATAATGAAACACGAAATAATGGCTTGTATCTAAATCAATATGCAGGTTAGGGAAGCAGAGCAGAGATCAGCTCTCTGCAAATTATGAATAAAGTAGGAAGTGGGTGATCAGCTGCTGCAAATGTTGCTGCAGGTTCTCAGCAAATTCTCTGTAAAACCCAGAAGCCTTCCCCAATCTTGTATGTAGAAATGGTGACACGTTTTGCAGTAAAACTGAAAAACAATACCGCATCTGCAAATTGGCTCAAAAGAATTTTATTTTGTAAAATAAATGTTTACTTCAAAATGCAAAACTTTCGACCAGCAGTGTAACTGTCTAGAAAATCTTAGAAGTCCTTTTTTCTCATGGGAAAAAAAAAAAAAAAAATCATTTAGATGTATGAAATTCCAGGCATTTACCCTGTAAACCTCCTTCCTTACAGTAGCAGATTATTGTTAGTTTTTCTCTACATTAACAAAACCAGAAAGGGGTGACTCCTCATTGGTAGCACATTGTATCAGGAATCATAAAGAAGGAGGTCTTTCCATAGACTAAAGAAAGAGAGATGGTCTGGTTTTTAGGATACGAAATGAAGAAACAGCTTTTCCCCTCTATATACAAGAAAACTATTTCTTATGGAACAGGTTTTTCTATAACGTGTTTATTGATACATTTTTGGTGAAGTAGGTGAGATGAGAGTGAACTTGAAATTACAGTGATCTGTAAGTCCAGTTTCTATTTTTTAGTATGCATTCTTCAGTTAGAAATTTCTGGATGGAGGCCTAGATGCTGTGGCCCAATACCTTACATGTAATTCACAGTTCTTGCAGTTAAGGTTACAAAAGCAGTCTGGACGTGATCCTGGGCATCCTGCTCCGACCGTTCTTGCTTGAGCAGAGGTTGGACCAAATAGCCTCCAGAGGTCCTTTTCAGTCTCAGCAGGCATTCATAGTTGCTGCAATCCAGCCAAGGTTCAAGAAAAATATGAAGAGCTGAAGCTGTGCAGAATGGGATTGCTTCCTACCTCATGGGCAACTATCAAAACTATTATTTTTCATCATTGCTACTTAATAGCTTAGTGCCAAGGAATCACAGGTTGAACTGATCAGCAGTTTGTACCTTCAACTCATGGGAACTGAACTGCAGCTGTGAGTGCTTTACTGTGCTTTTTTCTTTGACTGCTTCTGATCTGCTCAGGCTGAGAATTTGATACTGTTCCTCATTTGTTTGCTAACCTCTCATCCAAGCAATGAAACACCCTGATATTTAGGGAAGAGGATATATAGAAATGTGCCAGTTCAGCTTTGTCAGCATTGAAGCCCATATCATAAAACTTGTGAGTCTGAAAAAGACTGGGGAGAGGACGTCCTTGCTGAAGCACTGGCTCTCATCAGATTCCTGTTTCATCTCAGCACTGCTCGTTGTGATTGTGTGTCTTCCTTCAGTAAGGAATACAGGTGCTGCTGGGGTTTTCCTCCAGGTCTGCTAGGTGTTTCTGGTGTCAGTATCTCAGGACTGAGAAATGCAGCATTTTGAGGCAGTCATGGATGACTTTTAGTAAGGAGAGAAAGGGTATCATCCCTTTTTACTAACCTTAAACTTGTGTGTGACTGCATAGAGTACAGAGGTGCCAAGGAATTGGGTTTATCTGTTTATATTTTGTTTCCATGCTTTTGTTGTTGCTGTTGTTTGTTTGTTTTCTATAGTTTCTCTTTGAATTCACACAGTAAAGCATGGTTCTCAGTTACTGAGAACTATTATACTTAGGCTGATTTTTACTAAAATTATAATGCAGTATACCTGGATGAAAAGCGAAGATGAGTTCTGTCTCTAGATGTTGTATTAGCTACTGAAGATATTTCATTATCTCCTTCACAAGTCAGCAATGGCAAGGGTCAAGGTATATACATTACATCAAGACAATTTCAGTGTCCTGAATTTCCTGATATACAAATGTTCTGCAGGAATGCAGGTGACCTCTGCTAACTGCACATACAGAAATGGTTAGAAAAGGCTCCCCAAGCCCATAGGAGAACAGTTTACAGTGTTCTGTGCTCAGTTCTGCTGTGAGTGCTACAGCTCTAAGGATGATTTTTAAAGTTTAGTATCAATCACAATTAGCAGCAATTTTTAATTATTTTTATGGAAAGTTTCTATGGCAAACTTCTCTTAGCTTCCCTACAGCTGCACATGACTTGAGGAGCTAATTCCATTTCATCCAGTCTTTCATTTCTTTGTCAAGAATTTCAGTTTCTTTATCTGCTTTCTCAGCACCTCCTGGTATGTGAAAAAGCAAAGAACAGAGAAGAGGCCATTTGGAAGTAGTGTTAGTAATCAAAGCTGTCATGCAGTGATGGTCCATCACATTGTTTTCTGTGGCTTCCCTTAGGCGCCTCCTTAACCAGGAGACAGTTTTGATTTAATCTCTCATACTGACTGTCCAGAGCTGATTTCAGTTCCTGTACCAGCACAGACCCTTTCTGAATCCTCAGAGTACCAGGGAGAGAAGGGAATAAAATTAAGTTGCTCCAATACAAATAAATAGATAGATAGATAGATAGATAAATAAATTTCTACTGAAACATCATGTAGCTCTGTCTCTGTAAGCCTCCTAACAGCCTTATCATACTGAGTGTTGCCTTCCTATTTCACTCATCCCATTATTTTCAGTATTAGAATTGAAGCATTTTATACTCAGAGCAGTCTCAGTTTGTGTAGGTGTAGGTAATTGCACTTCTAAATCACTTCAACAGTTAGAGAACAGAAAAAGCTATGTTTCCGTTACCATTATAACCATTCAGTTTATCTAAGCTTCAAGCAATGAAAATAGATAAAAACAGATAGGTTGTTCAATCCTCATACTTAAAAAGAATTAAAAGGTGTTTAATCTAAAATGCATATGGAGTTCTTTCCTGACATTTTTTCTTTTTGCTTTGATTTGGCTCTTGAGAGGGTGGAAGGAGTACTATGCACAGGAACTTGAGCAGAATCATTACTTAGTCTTACAAACTAATCACAGTGAAGCAATACTGTAGCATGATATATCACCGTGGAAAAGTTGATATGGGATTGACAGTTCAAACACAAAAAATTTCAGAGTATAATCAATACCAAATAACATCACTTTTATGAAAACAGTCTTTCTGCCTTCATTCTTTGATTAGAATCCACTTGAAAGGATCCAGCTGCAGAGAAATGCTTAAACAGTCAGTTGTATTAATCTTCATCAGGGACTGTGGAGAAATAAGGGATTATTGCTGGTAGTCTCAATGAATAGAGACTCTGAACAGATAAATGAGAATTAAAAGTGAAGTGAAAATCAAGTAGTTCAGTGCCTTGTAAAAAAAAAGATCTAGATAAGACAGAGGATAAACAACTTGACAGCTGAAAAAGGACAGTGATGTGACAAGAAGGTCTAATATATAACAATTTTGAGACAAAAACACTAATTTTTTTGAGTTCTACCCTTAAGAAATCTTTGTACAATTAGAAAGTTTTGAGAAAAAAAGCTTTTTGCTAATGCTCCTTAGATTGATATTTGGTTGCCTGCAGTTCCAAACCAGGAAAACTAGAAAATGCTTCCTAATAGCTAGTGCTGGTCCTTAAGCTCATTACTTCTTGTCTTCTCTGCCATATAAATGGAGAAGCAGGGGGTGATTTTTGTTGTTGTTTTTATCTTTTATTTTTTAAAAAAGAACTGTTTTACTTTGCCAGAGACTTTTATGTATTCTTTTTTGCTTTTTTGCTTTCCTTCAGTCTTGTCATCTTCACCAAAATAAGCACAATTCATTCAGGTCTCAGGAATTCACTTTTTCAAGATCTCTAATCATTCCCACTTTGGCTCTTTCCAGCTGGTGCACGTTATCACTGCTGCAGTCTCTTCAGTACTCAGTGTTATTTCACATTGTTCTGGGGCTAGGCTTTTGAAGAAAACTGCACTTTCGGCATTAAAATTTTATGATCTCACACATTTTAATCTCATCAAATTTACTTTTGTTGATATGTATGTTCAGGTATTGCTTCAAGAAGCCATGAGCTACTTACTGACTGCTTGGAGGGGAGCCTGGGTCAGGTAGTCCTAACAGCCCCTTCCCAACATGGGTTGATGTAGACTTTGTGATTCTTGCCAGCACATTGTCATTACAGTGCACTTGCACGGGGAGAAGGAGAGACTGCACAAGTCCATGGAAGATAATTTTTTTGAGAACTGTTAATATGCAGAAGCCGTGTTTAGCTTATCTAAACTCACAGCAGTTACAGCCTAGGAAGAAGTACTGTTCATGCACACATGTCTAGCTCTGAGCAGCAAATGGCTGGCCAGCACTGTAGATGGGTACATGACAAATTCAGTTTGTTCTGGTATTTGTTACTAAAAATAGGTAAAATAAACATAGTATAGCAACTACCCTGTCACATTCATGTCTACTAATGCAAGGAGATAAGAATAACTCCTGTTTTCTGCCACCAACAATGATCTGAAGTGGAGAAATGAAGCACAGAACATTTATATTGCCCACCGTTTTATTCTGTAATGCAATAGGCTTCAGGCTCCTCATTCTGTCTCACGATATTGTTAAAATGACATCAACCCAAAAGAGACAGGTAATGGGATTCTTAACATTTTTTTTGTGCATGCGTTATGGATAAATTAAACATTCTATTTTATAAATTTACAAAAAGAGAATCTGCACAAGAGCTTTTTCCATTGAATTTCAAATTCCCAAATTCCCAAACAGCTAAGGAAAGCTCTTTCAGTAGTCTTACATAGTTTCAGTCTGGATATTAACCACTACTAAATACTTCTTGCTTTGTGTTTAAGCCACTTCTTTTTCCCAACATTTTGGAAGATTACTCTGTTCACGACAAGATATTCATCTCACTACACAGGTGTAAACTTGAAGAGGACCTCCAGAAGACAAAAGGGTTCTTTTTGATTGTTGTTGGTTTAACTGACATGTGAATACCCTTTCTTCTCCTGCTCCTCTCTTTCTCAGATTTTGCTGGACTTTGCTCCATACAGCTGGGAAGAATTCCTTCTGGGTAGCTTTTAATCCACTAATGCTAGTTAAAATATAATCCTGTGCTTAACATCATGGCATCCAGGCAGTGATTTTATTTGAATATGTGTGAGTAACTTCTCTGAATGTGAACTCCCAAAGCAATAGTTAGAACAGTTTTGGTTGCAGCCTCTGTGTGGAGCACACATTCAGTGCAGTACACAGTGCAGTCTACTCACATAATTATGGCTTCTGTGTTTCTCCTGCACTGCATCATCTTGTTTTTAAGACTACACCTGTTTGTTGAGGGTGTAACTTCCCACATTGCATCTTTTCTAGTATAGGCTTGCCAGTTAAAAAACTAGATCCTATCTTCTATAGCTGACATTACAAATCTACTTCAAGCTGTACAGAGATCTGTACAGCTTTTAATTGATACCAAAAAGTCTTTTCATTTCTCATCCTTTCTCTTTAAACTTTGTTTCTGAGCAAGGAAAACTCCAGCAAGACTGCATCACTGCTTCTGTGGCACTGACCATTGCAGGCGCACTGTAGAATAAATGATAATTCAAGAGCACAACAGCTTACACATGGGACAAACTGATGTTTTAGTATCTTATTCATATGTTTGCAAAAACATTTTCAAGGACTGTTGTAGGCATTAAATTCTTCTAGGCAGGAGGTTCCCATTTTCTATGCTTCTTGAGCTGTTTGCTTGGTTAATTTAGTCTGTTCTGTTTTGATTATTATTATTATTATTATTATTATTATTATTATTATTAGTTTGTTTGCTTTTCAGGACCTAAGAATGAAGGGTTTAAACAAATGGCCCCTTCCCCACCAGCAGCCTCCCCATCTGCACCACCTCCTCCACCAGCCTCTCACCCATCCCTGCACACCCCTGCAGCTCCCAGCCTGCCGCCCAGAAATGTCAAGCCCAGCTCTGAAACAATGTAAGTGAGCTTAACATCCGAGGTCCTTTGTCTTCTCTCCTATTTCTGCCTATTTGTTCATGTAGCAGCAGCTGAAGATGGTTTTCCAGTTTTCTGGGCATTTTGCTCATGTTACCCTTTCCCTCCCTGTACGGAAAAGTTTCCATTCTCTGTGCATTTTTTAGTTGTTTCCCCATATAGCGTTATCTGTAAGAACGCTTTCTCTGCCCCTTGCTAAGGCGGTAGGGGAGGGAGCAGACAGACACCCTGCTGGCTTTTGTACTCCAAAGAGGGGTACATTTCGTATGCTTGCAGAAAGTCGGCCGAGTCAATAACGCAAGCCGTCCAGCGCATCTTTCCGGAGGGAAAGAGTCAGGAGGGTCAGTCTGTCTTAGCTGACACCCCCCCGTGAGAGCGCGGGGAACCGAGCTCAGCGGTGGGTGTGAAACCGCACGACGGAGCGCAGCCTGGCCGCCCGCGATAATATTAGAAGCCTCTGTTACGCCTCGGTCTTACTTCGCCCTTCTTCGAAAAGCCGCCAGCTAATCGGGAAACCTACAGCAGCGAAGAGGAGAGAGCACTTCTTTACGGCGTGCAAAGTGACCGGAAACAAGCCGAGGATAATATCGAGCTCTCCTCCTGCCAGCAGCTGGCTTCAAAGAGCAGACGGGGAGATAGATGGGGAGCCGGGAGCGCCCGGCAGCGCCCTGGGCTCTGCTGCACCCGGGAGCCGCACTGCGTCCCCCCCTGGCGGCGGCGGCCCCGCTCGGTGTTTGTTAGGGGGTTCTCGTTCTCCCCTCCTCGCTCCCGTGACGCCTCTCTGATGAATGAATGCTCGGGTCGACAGTCTTCATTCGACTATTTTAAAGTGTTCAAAAGTTAGAGATCTCCAATGTAATTGCCGGCTAAATTTTCAGTTTCTTACTTCTCTCGGTTTGACAGCACTTTTAGATCCAACACCAGAGCCCTTGTACCCGGCCCACCCTTACGATGTGGTTTCTCCCGTCCGTTGTTTGCACTTGCCATACAAGTCAGGGAGCAATTTGTGGAGCTATATTTAACGTTGTGCAAAACATCTGGCATTCTGCTTGTACTTTGTGTGAGAAGCCCTCACCTGTGAGCATGATTAAGATGACCAACACACTCGGTTGGGTCAGCCCATCTGCCTACTGCATTTCTCATACCGCACCCATCTCCATGGTATCTGAGTGCCTTCAGCTCATTTTCTCCATTCATACTCTGGATCAAGGTGTCCCTTGTGTGAGAAACCCAATCGCAGGAAGAGCAGCTTAGTGAATTGCACGAGTACTTACGGAACGTATGAGGCTTAAAAGAGTGCCCTGCCATTCTGTAAAATAATTGAAGAAAGCACCAGAAAAAAATAGTTATATGAAAATACAGTCATAAAATCATCTTTATAGCTTTCACATGTTCCCTTTTTCTTATTTACAGAAATCCAGCCACTGAAGAAAATTATGATGACGTTGAATTTCTTTTACAGGGTAGGATGGGTAAGTTCTAATTAATAATAGCTATATGAAGCTGTAAGTAAATTGCATTTATAAGAGAAGCAAAGGCATATTTATCTTAATGTGTTCGTGAATGATTCGTGTAAGTGATTATGCTGGTACTGCAGTTTTATGAGTGAAGAAGTTTTTCTCACATAGCTGTTTTACAATTAATATGACATACTCTCAAGAACTGCTTTAAATATCTCTATTCCACTCTCTTCCCCTACTCCGTATTTATTTTGTTGTTCTGTTAAATGTACTGGGACAGCAAATTAGCAGATTTGAAAATCTGAGCCCAAATGAATGCTGTTCGTTCAGAGCCGAAGCTGTATGCCCTGGTGAAACAGGCATTGTTTTATACTTGATTAAGAAAATAATAATATATTCATTGTGCTTTTAGTTTTTTCTTTCTGATCTGCCTTCTGTAAGAGGCAGTGAGTTGCTGTGTTGTACCAGGAGCAGCCAGAGAAGCAAGCAGATTGCAACACAAAGAATTTCAGACTGCCTTCTGATCTCTGCTCTGGAGGCATCAGTCTGTGCCAGGCACAATATGTGTCCTTCAGCGTGATGGCCATCTGTGCTGTACAGCAGTGTGGGTGCTGGAGCAGCATCTGAGCCCAAGCTCTTTGCTTACCTAGCTTACCTGTGCAGGGAGGAGGAAACGGTGGATTCAGATTTCCTTCTCCTGCAGCCCAGGGCAGACACCGGCTTAACATGAAAACCTTTGCACCCCCTATTCAGCTGCAGGGCTGGTGCAAGAAAGTTTTATGTGGTCTGCTCACACTGATTTGTCTTTTTTTAACGTTGATTTTCTCGTGTAAGTAGACATTTTTGCATAAAAATTGCATAGGTATATTAGTGTCACTGAAGAATGTTGAAAACAAATTTTTCACCTCTAAAAATGTGGTGAAATATGCTAGTTTTCAGAAAACAGCAGGTGAAATAAAATGTTTATGGCAGGTATGTCTACTTTACAAAGTACAAGAAAAAATACCTTGAAAACCTCTGTTTTTTTCACTCTCAGATCCTAATTGAAAGCAAGAGTCTACATTTATTTCCAGTTAATGCCACTTATGTTTCAGCAGTCTGTAAAGAGTTAACTCTAGAGTGGATTGCTTTCAAACAACAAAAAAATAATATCCTGTGTTGGTTTTTTTTCTTTGTTGTTGTTAAACAGGTCCTGGAAATAAAGATGGGGTAAGCATTATCCTCCCTGATAAATTTATTCATTTTACTGCAAGTTACTTCCAATTAATTAGAAAATTAGTTGTGGAGCTAATCCAGCCATATTGATAATAAACTGTAGAAGTACTTATTATGAAGGGCATAAATAAAACTGTGTAAGCAGAGCAACCTGGAGCTAATTATCAAAACTGGCTTGACACCAGTACTTGGTTTTTATTTTTTAACAAAAGAGTGTTTAACAAAAAAAGAGTGTAAAAAAAACCTTTTATTTCTTCTGACATTTAATCTTACTGAGCTTTCCCAGAAACAAGGGCCCTGTTCTATTTTGGTAGTGAATGACTTGCATCAGTTAAGCACAGGTTTGTCTGGATGTATTCAAGTGCCTAATCTGTCTTCCATTTTGATCCCAAGCATTCCAGACTGGGATATTAGTTGCTGCTATTAACCATGGCACTTTCATCATGGCAGTGCAGTAATCACTGCAGATAAAGGCTTTCCAGGACTAGCATTGCAATTAAAACAGCCACTTTTGATGAAGCATTGTGCTACTGCTACTGTAATAGTAACAATTCAGGGCTTTATAACTGGGATATCACAAATATAAAGTCAGGAGAAAAAAAAAAAAAGAAAAAAGAATGAGTCTGAAAATGTAGTAACTAGACTTGAGAACATCTGAATTTACATCTTGCTGTAAATGTTTTTATATAGTCCATATGAAGTTCATATAACAGGTGCATTTTCTTCTTTCCAGATGTATCTAAGCCACTGAAAATGATTTTTGTCTTACAGGACCAAGGAAGTGATGGCGAGATGTACGAGGACATAAATGACATCAGGTATTAATTTAAAACCCTGTAGCCTATTGTATCTTTATTAGCAAAAGCTTCCTACAAAGGGTGCTTCATCTGGCACAATAGTGTGATTCCAGTGCAATAGCTGCCAAGCATTATTGGATTCATTCATTTCACTTAGAGAAAGTCAGATTGTTCACAGTTTTTTTCCAACTTATATCTTATATGCCCTGGGGTGAAAAAAAATTCTGTAATAAAAAAATGTGGTTACTGTGAGCTAGGTAACAGGAAAGTCTGATTTCTGATCTAATGAACATGTACGAATCACTATTTCGAATTACAGCTTAGGAGCAAAAGTAAGGTCAGGCCTCTCAATATTATTGTACCAGGGAGATCCTTTTGTTTTAGCTGCTCTTGCTTTGTATATAAATGTACATAAATGAATTTCTTTCATTTGGCTGGATTTACAGCTCTCATGGCCCAAGACTCCTGGCATTTCTGTAGAGCTGAAATCAGAACTCTGCTCACCCTTTAGCCCTTCATTTTGAGGAGTGTCTCATTGCACTAATGGCTAAATATATGGGATTCATTATACGCCAGAATGTAAAGAAACATTCTAATTCCTTCAGAATAAACAAGATTCTAAAGTTCCTACACCAAAATATCGTTTCAGAAGTATAATGACTTTCAGCAGTAATTTCTTGTTGGGTTCCCTTTGAAGATGGTTAGTTTTGAAGCAATATAGCCAAAAGAAGTACTCCTCATTCACTTAGTATTTTTATTTATAGATTTTCTTTTTTTTTTAATTTTATTTTTTAATTTGAACACATCAATTCAGCAAAAGTATTGATAAAGCAAGAGGGAGCCTCACTCAATTGGTTCCGTAGGATCTGCAGAGCATAGCTCTTCCAGCCAATCTTCTGGCAGCAACCTGCAAAGCTTTAACTATAGTCCTACTTACATCCCCACCTCTTAGTACCATCCAGCATGCAAGGCATCACAGGCAATGAACCCTGGTGTATTAGGCACACTTACAGTGCACTGCATTTTAGTTCAGGCTTCAGTTTGGGTTTTGTGAACCACTGGTAGCCTGGATATGTATTTGGCATCTATGTTGCTGCCAGTTTCCAAGCCTCCTTACCAAAATCAGTTCAGAGATGTTTGGACATGCACCTGCAGAGCTGGCCTTCCTTTCTGCTACATTGTCCTCTTGAAAAACAGCTACTTTAAATTATGTATGTGGTATAAGAGAGAGGGCTGCTTCTTCAATTTTTTGCAACCGCATTTGGGTTTAGAATTTGCATCTTTGGTTTCACTGGGAGAAGTAGTCTTCTGTCACATGTAGCTGTTTTTTGACATTGGGTAAGAAACCTCTATTGAGATTTGCATTGCTCTTAATTCTAGAACATCAAAGGAAAAAGAGAAGAGGTCGGAAAAGGAAGAAAAGAAAAGACTGGATCAAGAAAAGAAAGAACAAAAGGAAAAAGAAAAGAAAGAGCAGGAAATAAGGAAGAAGTTCAAAGTAAGCACTTTGTTTTGTAAACTGGGCAAAGACATCTAAGATTCATTAATTAGCATTGCTGAGTTCAAAATAGTTTGCAGACAGCTGAGATGTGTATTTGTTGTGCTAGGTAGGTCAAGCACCTGGATAAATCCTGAGTACAGTTTTCATCTACCCTTTCATGTTTGGCATACGCCTGATTTCAGACTCTGTACTGAAGACAAAGATGTTTTTTCAGTGTTTATGCTGTTTTCATTAAATTCCGTTATGTTCTACTTATGAAAAGAAAAAAAGCCTTAAAAGCATTTCTCTTTACTTCCTAGTTTAAAATAATTTTCCTTCACTGAATAGCACCAAAAGTCCTTTATAAAAGTGAAACTGGGGACCATATACTTCATACTGTTTGCTTAACTCAAGCTAGACACAACCATATTGAGCCTCTAAGAGATTTCAGCACTAAATAGCATCACAATGCCCTTGTCTTGGTCCCCATCTCAAAGGGACTTCCAGCCTAAGGAAGGGAGTATGGTACATTTGTATGGGAGCTATGGTTACTGTCAGAGCCTAGGATCTGAGTTATGAGGTAGTTCTTTCTGCTTTCTGCCATTTTTATGGAGCCGGTGGTCAGCACGCTCCCACAGTTTACAAAATTGCCAATCATTTTCTTTTAATTGATGCTTATTTGTGATGTTCTTACTCTGTTGCTTTTGGTTTCATTGTACATAGTAGGTGGATTTATTTTTCTCCCTTTCTATTATGCACTGTACACAGTGAAGCCATAGTGATTCTCCCACATCATGGCCTTGCACTGGTGACGAAAGACTGATATGAGCCAAAGAGCAAACATTAAAGGAAAATATTAAAGGAAAATATTAATAGCTAATAGTGGTTTAGCTGATGTTTGTCGGGGGTTAGCCACATATCTACTTCATATAGGAATAGATTTTCCTAAGATAGCCTACAGTTGTTACCAGCCAAACCCTACTGCAACACTACTGACATGGTAAAGCCACAGAAGTTAAAATCCAAACAAGCTTCCTCTCAGCATACATAAAGAGACTCCTGAATTCTACCAAACTGAGTGATCACTTTAAGGTGCTTGTAGGATCACTTATAAAGCATAATTTTCTGCACATAACTTACGTGGAAGACTTTCTTAATCTTACTGGAGGTTTCTTCGTATCAGTAATTCTGCTATAACTACATAGAGCTGCCCAGTAGAATCAAATACAAATCTGTTCTGTGAGAAACAGTTCCACAGGTTGATTTTAGTCCTCTGTTACTGTGCTTCTGCCACTCACTCAGCTGTTTTTTACTATCTGGTTGCCTTCTCTTTTAACACCCAGTTTTAACTGTAGTTCATAAGTTGGAAGTAGGGGTGATGTCTTTGTATTTGCCTACAGTATTTTAAATGCCAATGAAACAAATAATCATCATGATAGATATTTTATCTTTTGTGTGAATGTTCGGGAAAGAACTGCATTTTTCTACAACTGTGACTTCTTTTGTTGCTTTTTTTCTCCACAGTTAACAGGACCCATCCAAGTCCTTCATCAGGCACGGGCTTGTGTTGACAGCAAGGGAGGAAAGAATGAACTGACTGTCAAGCAGGGGGATCAAATTGAGATCATTCGTCTAACAGACAACCCAGAAGGAAAGTGGCTGGGCAGGATAAAAGGATGTTGTAAGTTCTGCTTCTTCACTGTGCTCCTGAATGTTTTCACTACAGGACAGGGAACATGTGTGTGCATGCAGCACTTCACCAAAAGAGTCACCTTAACAAGACTGAGCCACTGATCATCAAAGCAGTAATTACTACCATGAGCCCTGCTGTCCTTACCTGGCATGCAGGTCTCAGTACATAGCAGCAAGTTACTGTACAACATAATGTAGCATCAGCAGGCACTACAAGAAGTTAGGAACTATTCTAGGCATACACTTGGATCTTCAAGGACCTGTTGAGAGGCAATTCAATATCATCTTTCAAAATAACATCAGAATTTGGCTCCATGCAAGTAATGATGTTGGCTTTTTCAAATTGTTCTAAGAGAAATAAAATGGATGTACCTAAATTAGAAGCAGAGAATAGAAGATCTTATTTTAAGTGTTTTTTTTTCCACTGATTTCTCTCTTTTTTTTTTTTTTTGGTCTGAAATATAAAACATTTTTCTGCTTGTATTAATAAATTCAGTGGACCCATGACTATGATGAAGGACTGATTATATGGCTCCTGAGGTGTAGCAAAGATATTAAAAGATGATCCACAAGTGGAAGTCATTAAAATCAGTGAAAGTTATTAAAAGCACTGCTTTAAATTTTGAGGAGACTGAAATGACAATTTCATTATGAGTTTGAGTATATACAACTGGACAAAGTGTCTCTCCTTCCTTATATCATGTTGGAACCTTTGTCATGGACTGTCCTTAAACATGCTAAAAGATTGCAGTGGACCCAGGGTCAACTGATAGGGAGCATGTACCAGCTCTCTTTTTGGAGCCTGCTAAAGAAATTCTTAGGCTGTAGCCAAGAAGCAAAGATGAAGTTAACTTGACACAAGCTGATGAGATTTGTACATATGTAGGCAGATAGAATGACACATTTCTCTGAATGTTTTCAAAGATGATCCAATATAACATAATCAGTGATTCTGTATCTTCTGTTAAAACACTTTTTTTACTGCAGGCTTTAAAACTCTGTAATTAACATGGTTTCATTTATTTAGATGGATACATTAAAACAACTGTAGTGGAAATTGATTATGATTCTTTAAAAACAAAGCAACAAGCTGTTGTGAAACAACCAGAGATTGACCAAGAAGTATATGATGATGTTGGAGAGCAGGACAGTATTAGCAGGTATGTATAAGGAACACATTAAAAGGAATCATCTCAGCCAGACTAAACAGGAGAAGTTTTACTACTACCAAATAGACTGTTTTCATAAAACAAAAACAATTATTTCTATCAAAAACATGTGACCAAATACTATTCATTTAGTAGTCAAAAGAATAAGAATGGACTCAGTGGTTCACTATCTGTAAGCACTCATCCTCAGGAGTAATCCTTGCTGTCCATAGTGTACCATCACAACTCGAAAGAAACAAAACAGGAAACCTGCAGGATTTGCTATTTTCTCCCCTCCTTCTCATTCCTTGCTCTGTTTCCTGAAGTCATATACTACCTTTTCTAATATGTAAGAATGAAAGACTCCAGAAGCAGTCACTATGTTGGAGAACTTTTTATCACTGTCATTGCTCTCAAATGATAAGCCTTACTAACTCTCTTCCTTATTTTTTTTTATTTTTTTTTCCCTGATATGGGTATGAGCTACATTTTTTTTAACTTTTTGTTAAAAAAATAGAATTGCAAAACAGAACCTTGAATGATAATCTAGTTCCAACTCCTCTGTTATGAGCAAGGTCATCTTCCCCTAGATCAAGTTCTACAGTTAAACAGTCCCCATGCATTTGCAAATGCAGCGCCCCATCACAGCCTCTCTACTTCAGTGTGCCGTGCTTTTAATGTCAAAGATATCTGCATCTAGGAAATGGCCATCTCCAGATGATGCCAAATTTGCTGGCAAGGTAGTATATTTATGATCTTGTGACAGGAGCTGGAGCTATCACATAGCCCAGAATGAATGTAGTAACTCTGTTACCTGGCTTTAATATGAGAGTCTGTGTCTGTCACATGAAGTAACAAACCAGTGCTCATTCTCCATCCTGTGCAGAATCACATACACTGGAATTCAGATAAGAGGTCTGTGTACAAGCATGGAGGATTTCAGTATGCAGGACTACTGTCATGTAACACTCAGTTGTTATGTCTGATTTTAGTGCTTCCAGCACCTTAGGTTAGAGACTTGGCTGGATTAAAATGACCACAGCTGTCTGGCTGGGTCACAGATGATCCTCAGCTGCTAGAACTGCCTCATGAGCTCCAAAAGCAGCACTTTGAAGATCTGCCTTTGGGTTGGCATTCTTTAGGTAACTAATATGGCTTTGCATCTGATATTTTTGCAGGTTGCTCAGTATCAATTTCCCTCAATGTGCATTGGTCTCATATCATAGTAATGGTAGTCAGAAGAGTTATTTGAGTTATTCTGGGGCTTAGATACTCAAAGTTTTAGGTACTTCCATCACAGAAGTTTCTCCGGCCAACCCATTCCACTATGTCAAGTCTCAAAATCAGCTACCTCAGTCCTTCTTCAAATTCCTCAAATTTCTCAATTTCAAAAGCAGACAAGAATACTTACATTGTTGCATATTGAAATAATAGATAAATGAACCTGCATGGCTGAATGAATGGCTCATCTTCATTAAATCCTTTAAGTTTATTTTGACATTTTTATCTTCTCTAGTGATTAATAGCATTCTGTTCAGTTCATGAGCGTGAATTGTTGGAATGTCTCAAGTGCATCAACATGTTTTTAAACCACTGTAAGAATGCCACACTAAAAAAAGCCTCTTTACCAAATAGAATTATCTCATTATCAGGAGCATTATTAATATTCCAAAATTAGTAAATGACTAGGGCTACTGTATCTCGGTAGATCCTGGCACAAGAGTTTAAGAAAAATCTCACTTTGATGTATAAGTTTAAATAAGACTTTGACTTGGAAGTAATCTGAGCAACTTTGAGCCCATCAGGTTCTTTTCAGTTACAGTTAGAACATCACGCTAATACAGAATCCCTGAAATTCTAGAAACATGCAGTCAGAGGTTTAAAGCATCACCTATTAAAAGAAGTTGAGCAATAAGTTTGTTGGCTTACTATTTAATCCCATGAAAATTGCCTCATAAGGTGTGAATCTAAAGGGTGTGGATGCACTCTGATATGTTCAGTCAGGTTATAATTTCCGTCCAATTGAGCTACACGACATCCTAAGATCTATTCCAACTCGAATTATCCTGTAATAATAAACCATATTTTGTTCTTCAGTTTAATGACATCAACAGCAATAAAAAATCCTTTCTGAATACATAATTAGTTAACAGCTCTAGACAATGGTTTGCACCTCCTTGTAATTAAGTGAAAATGCCATAGATTTCCAATAGTTTTAATTAGATTTAAGTATGCTGCAGATATGAAAATGTGCACCTATCTGTAACTTTAAATTTGCTTTGATCTCTGCAAATGCTGTGTCCCTTTCCTTTTTTGTATTAACTGAAGAGGCCGTTGATAACTCTGACGTATTCCACTGTGAATTATTGTGAATGACATTTGAAAACACTTTTCCATCTATTTTGTAATGAACTATTTCCAAAGACAAAAACAGAGCACATTTTCCTAAATTCTTTTACCTAACTCTGCAAAAAGTTACTCTCCCCTCATGTAAGAGCTAATTCACTTATTAATTAGATGACATACTTTCTTTAGCATTACTGAGAGTGCACCTTCTTTTTGACTGTAAGAAGTCAGTGCACTTTCTGCAGACAGAAAAACAGAAGTGGCATGTTCAGTTGCAGCCCCCACAGTACATACAAGCCTGTACCTGAGCTTTCAGCACAGAATTTGTAGTGCACAGCCAGTAGTACAAATGAGTACCAAAGCCAAGAGGTTTAGAACTAAGAACAATTGAAGCAGGAGGTAATCATGATGTGTTATATTGTTTGTTCGTTTGCTTGTTTGTTCAAATAACTAGTATTTTCTCTAAAACATCTGTTGTTTTTGTTTTTCCAGTCAGAATGGTGGTCGAAATGGAGCTGGAAGTAAGTTTCTTTGTGTGCTTTTAGGGGAAGTTGCTTCTGTATACTGCTTACCTTCAGATCCAGGCCCCTGCAGCTTCCAAATAATGCAGTAGTTACCCACCATCATGCCATGCATTAGCTAACAAACAACAAACAAGGAACTGTAGTGGCCAAATTCACTTTCTTACACCTGTGTTAACTTGGATGAAAATGAATTTGTCTTCACATGCTCGAATTGGAAGCATGCTAGATTACCAACAATTAAGGTATTTTTATGAAAAGGTAAATGACCTTGCAAAACAGGAAAGATATAACTAGAAAACATTATTATATAGAACAAATTAATGTGAGCTTAAGATTTTGTGCCAGATAAATCCATTTCTGAAACAGCCAGTGATATTACCAATTAAAGTGAATTTTGATGATGAATTCAAGGAGTATGTCAGTTCTGGCAATACTCTTGAGTCCTAACTCTTAAATCTGCAGTAGTTCCACACTGTCAAAAACACACATTCAAATCATTTTCCTCTTTGGTAACACATATATTTATGTAGCATTCTCTGTTGATCACAAGAGCACAGCTCATCTTCTCAGCTTAGAGTTTAGATACTAGTCATGGGAGAAGCATCCCCTGGCAATCCTGAATGAAGCTGCTGCCAGATAAGTACAGATTTCACTAAGAGGTCTGACCGCAGCTGGAAATGGGTATGGAAACTGAGCTAGCCCTGCACTGAGGAAGGTGGGGCTGAGAGGTCAGAGCTGTGGCCAAAATGGGGAGCTTGCATTGCACTTGCCTGTAAGTCCCGTGGATGAACACAAGGTGTCACCTGCTTGAAGTGCTGGTCTGACATCCTCAATCATCACAAACAGAAACACATGAAAAAGTCATCACACAAATGGGACAAAACCAACTGCTGAGAATTTCATCAAATACAGTGTAAATCCATTTGTTTTCTCTATTCATGCTCTTGTTAATGGCAACGTCATCATGTTTAAGTGCTGTGGATGATGTGCCTGACTGGGATACGTCTCAACTGCTGTTTTAATAATTAGGCTCTGCAGGTTTACAGAAAAACTCAGTTTATAAGGATATTGCACACTTTGCACAGAAATCTGACGCACTGAGGCCAGTCATTAGTACCATGCTCAGAAGCCTTAAATATAAATACATTAACTTTCTGATCTCTTAAAGAGATGTTCCCACCTCCTCCTTCCGATCAAGAAATTTATGATGGCGTTGATGACACAGATGCTGTTTCTAGGTATGTTTTCATATCATTTAAATAGTTGCGTTTAAATTTTGGTTTTTATTTTCTTAAAATTTGACACAGTAATTAGCAACAGTTGGGCTTTCCAGTAAGTGACTATACATCAGGTGATACAGGAATCTGAAAAATAAAAAGTTCTTTGGTCTTTAGGAGAAGTTTCATTTTGTAACTAATTTTAGTATATCAGCAAAAGAAGCTGCAATCTTGAAAATCACCAGGTAGACCAAATAACTCTGAAATGAAAACAGCATAAAAAAGATTTAGCTTGCTGCATAATAGCACCAAGTCAAAAATCAGGTGAATGAATATCTACAACTATAAATGTGTCTCTATGGAAGACCTAAAATACATACTTCAGCATTTTAGATAGTTAAGCATCCTCATTTTTGGGTATATACAGTGTTGACACTAATGAGAACGGTGTACATCAATGAAAAAAATACAACTGAAAATTTTGAAAGGAATGTTACATTTTACATTGTGATAATCGCATGCATACTCCAAAGCTCCGTATCACAGGATGAAGATAAGAATGATATCTGGTCCTGGGGAATCTTGAAGAAACTAAAGGTCAAAGATGTCAAAAAGAAAAGTGTACGAGAAAAAACAGCCACAGTCAATGGGGCAGAAGATAATGGAGATTTGTTGTAAGAGTCTGCTAGGAAATCACAGTGCATATTAACTAATGCTAATAAAGCATTGATCACATGCTACTAACATGTTCTCATTGCGGCCTAATGAATCATGCACCAAATTGCAAATCAGAACAATATTTTTCTGCAAAAAAACATTGATCTCTTTTCTTCTTGTCTTCACAATGTCATTAGTATGCTTACACGCGATATTTGCTGCATGAGCCTAATAACTAAAATGTAACAAAAAATACATACTTTAAAAAAAATGCTCAAATAATGCATCATCTCTTCCACTCTGGTGATACCAGATTCATCTGCTCTCTATTTAAATATATGTTGCTCACCAGTGCAATACAGCTGAAATGAACAGGTAAATCTAGTTCTGCCAATCCAGATTTTAGGAATAATGTATCATGGAGAAAAATGCAAAAATTATCTTCTTCCCAGCTTGCTTAGTGGTTAGGTCAGCAATTAATGTTTTTACTATAATCTTTTCTCATTCACTTCTAAGCTAGTTTTCAGTAGTAAAAAACATTTGGTCCTTGACAATTGATAGTGTCAGCAGGTCTTAAAAATGCCTGCACATTACTTGGAGCCCTTCTGTTGTAAGCGTTGTAAATAATGTGAAATGTGATATAAATATATAATGGCCATATTTTTTCTTATTTTTTTTTCTTTTTTTTCCCAGCAGGTCTCCTTCAACAAAGCAGTTTGGAAAAGGTAATTAATAGTGTATTGTTTTGTCCCCATATTGATTACTGATTTTTTTTCGTACATATATATTACTCTGTATTGTCCTAATCACAAAAACATATCCAAGGAAGGAAATAGGATTTCCCATTACTTACCCAGTTCTAGCAAATGAATTTCAAATGTGTCTGATCCACTGATGAGGAAGTACTGATACAGTACAAGCGTCCTAGAGAACAATTTAATGTATTTTTAAAGGATGCTTCTCTTGGAGAATTCCAATTTTTCTTTTCATTTAACATTAAGTGTGAACAGATACACTTGAAAAGTAACTCTTAATGAGAGAGTTCAAAAGCTAGATGCTTGCTGTTATTTTTATCACTTTCAGTGTTGTTGTAAGAAAACATAAATACCAGCTCAGCCGTGAAATAAAGAGCAAACTCTCACAAGTTTGCAGACTGCTGCCTGAACTGAATTCTAAACCTTTTATCTCCCACCATGACTTTTTTAAGCCATGGGTTTGATAAGTTGAATAATTGCCTCCTTTCCACAAATGCTCTGGATGTGATTCAAAGTACATTTTTGTGGTAAAAATCTTTTCTACTAATTTGACACTATAAGGTGACCAAAAAATTAGTGCATGTGTGAATCGTGCCCACTTCTAGGCAATGCTACACTGACCAAAGTACAATAGAAGCACTTGAGTGTATATTAAAATAAAATCCTAAAAATAGACTTTGATGCAACACAGTGGGAAAGAGACTAATTAAAAGGAAGATTAAAGGCTATTGCATTAGCCAACATGTGCCAAAACTTGTTCCAGCTTAAGAAGATTAAAATATCAGTGAATACCTATTATTATTAATAAAGAGTCTTATTCTGAAAAGGGTTGCTTACGTATGTTTTACTCAGCAGATTGTGCAAAACAGAGGGCCCACAGACAAGGAGCAACTACAAGACTTGCTGCAGCTTCTTGTCAACTTACCTATACTGTTATGAACTGTAATACAACTACTCACGGATCGTGTAATAGTTTTGAATCTGTCTATTACTGTTTCAGATTGTGGAGACAGTGATGTTTATGATGATGTAGATTCCTCAGACTTCCCTCCTCCACCGCCTGAATTCAAGCAAGTGAAAATTACTATTCTGATTAAAAATCTTTAGGACGCTCTGAAATATTTTCAAAGTATTCAGTATAGGTGGACTATATGCTGTATGTGGTGGTATCAGGTCCAGTGGTTGTTATAACCCTGCTGTTGGCAACAACCTACATTACATGTTGAAACAATAATTGCATTAGAGTACAAAATAAATAGTAATTTATTACATATATTATTATTGTAAATAGTAATGCTTTGAACTTCAACAAATGCAGCTTCTGACGAACAAGAAGTAGAAGTAAATGTCTGACCTAAAGATCCTTAATTGTAGATTATCTGCGTGCAGACCTCTTCCTATTAAAATCTGGAGACTTTTAAGATAACTACCGTACTTGATCTCGGCTGCTACAGTATTTTTTGAGAAAAGGAGATAGTGCTCAATGTTATCAGTATGAAACACATCTGGAAGTGTGAAGTTCAACTTGGAAAACTTTTATCCCTGTACTGGGAATTCACAGCCATCTCTGGAGACTCTGGAGCACAGATGTGTTATAAGCATTTGTAGAGCTGACTGCAACTTGTCACATTCTGCTATCACTGATTTCTCTAAGGTGGAATTACACACAGATTGCATTACGGTAATATAATCTGGAGTATAAAAACAGGACATGGTCCACCTTAGATCTCAATTACTTTAAACATATACATTCACTATCAGTGAAACAGATTCAGAGCGATTCAGAGCTCTGACTTTAAATTCCCAGGTATAGCACCAGGAAAGGTAATTAGGAAATGAGACTTTTCAGTGCTTAGTGGTGCAAATCAACATATCAGGACTGCGGGGAAAAAAAAAAAAAAGAACTTGAAATGTAATGCAGATTCCATTGAGCAGCAAATTCTCATGATGGATGCAATGGATTAATTTATTTATGAAGGACTAAGATGCCCTAGCGACCTCTGCAATGGGCCATGTGATAGTTATTCTACTGCCCTAATATACCTAGACTTCACAAAAATTGTCCCTTGCTTAAACATTCTAGAGTGATGAGTATTGCTTACGTAAACTATTTTGGTAATGAAAAGTTCTCACAGATGCGGTAGCTAGGAGCTTTGAAATATTCTCCATGTTCACTGCTGTAATAGATATATTAACATCAGAACTCATACACACAAAAAAAAAAAAAAAAAAAAAGCTGGCAAGATAATCTCAACTCTTTATTTCTTCAGTAATAAAATCTGCATTGTACTGTCCACATTATTTTTCTAGATAAGAGAAACATACTAAGGACATGCAGAAGGAAGTGCATTTTAATTGGAATTGCCACAAAGGTTGTCAGTACCTCAGAAGTGTTACTAATTTTATTTCATTTATAACCTCTTGTTTTAGTTTACCAAAATCTATGAGCCTTGGAAAAGGCAAATCAGATGAAAAGTATCCACAAAAGCTTAAAATGATGGAAAGAGAAGAGAAAGAGTTCAGAAAAAAGTTCAAGGTAATTTTCCTTCACCTAAAATATAATTAATATAGTATTCTCTAATATATATCCTCTACTTTGTAAACAATCAGTTAGTTTGCTCTTAACAAGTAAAGTACTACTATTTGTAAAAACAGTATTTAAACATTTTCAAGTGCATAGGCATTTATTTGCCTGACTTTCAAAAAATCTAGTAATAAATGAGAATTAGTTGCTATAAAAATGCATGATCATAAATTCTACATTAATGCTCTTTATCTGGCATCTTTTTATTTCATTTTTACAGTTTGAAGGTGAAATTAAAGTTCTTTACTCAACGACCACTGTCCAGGATTTGCCCCAGAAAAAGTGGGGATCTAAAGACTTGCAGATTAAACCAGGAGAGCTTCTTGAAGTTATACAGAGTACAGATGACACCAAGGTGCTGTGCAGGAATGAAGAAGGAAAATGTAAGTTTTGATTACCAGCTGTAGTACAGAATGCATGTGCTATAAATTAAACGGTCTGAGAATATGTAACTTCAGACAGGACATGAAAAAAATACATATTTCCTGTCATACTAGAACAGAGCATGCTTGTTTTTGTCTGGTGGTTGACAAGAAGTATACTGTGGTTATCTCATTATTTTTACTACTTACAGTCGGTCCTCGAGAGTGTTAAGTGTATCTGACCCTAGAAAACAGAACTTCAATAGTCAAGAGATAAAATTGTGAGAGAGAACACTTTGCATCAGCTAAGACAAGCAGACGTTTTTACTACTTCCATCTCCCTCCATTTTCTAAAAAGATTACTGCACTGATACCCCCTAAACCAGGTAAAATAGTAAAATCCTTGGAACTGTTGTCCATTGATTTCAGCCAAGGGAAGATTAATGATGGTATTCTTGCTCTGGATTCTCGGAGCTGGAATTTAATCTCTTCAGCAGGCAGGGAGGAAAAACTGCTGAGGAGTCTTCCCCTGCCGGGCCCCAACTGATCCAAGGCATATGTCCTTGTTGGCATCCCTGCCTGTTTTGGGAACTGCACAAGGCCTTTCAGTGTTTCTCTGAAACCCTTGGAGAGAGTATGCATTGGCAGAAGCTTTTGCATTTTTTTGGAGAAATCTGGACCATCTACTCTTGGTTTCAATTTCTTCATGCACTTATGTTACAATGCTTTTCAATTCTCCTCATAATAATTTCACAGAATACACTATGTTCAAAGTGGCAGTATCCTTCCTCTTACCTTTACCTTTTGCCATTAACCTATGTAGATGACAGTCCAATGCCTTATGTTTCTGAAGAAGATTCGGTCACTTTCTATTTCTTTCCCCTCAGTACTCCTCTGTTACAACCTGGAGTATAGCCTTCTTCCTGGCAGGCCAATAGGAAGAATTTCTTGCATAACAACACATATGTTTTTCAAAATATGGATTGCTTTAGTGCAGCTACTTCCCAAACTGGGGCTGTCAATGCCACATTTTTTGAAGCAAGATAATAGCAAAGTGGAAATTAGTTCATGCTGTCTGTTTTCCTCGTGTAAACTTCAAAGCTTTTCAGAAAGTGATAGTAGATACTGCTTTGCTATGCATAAAGGAGCAAAACAAACAAAAATATCCTCTGTGAAAGCTTCTGTAAAGATTTCTGTCAATTTTCACGTTAATTAGTAAAATGTGAGTCCCACTTTATGGAGTTGTGGTTATTTGCTCTAGTTGGAGTATCCTCATATATTAAGAGTAGAGTTTTACCTTTTGAAGCCCACACTGACTGAAAATTAACATTTGGTTTTGTTACTTCTTCTGCTTGATCTTTAACATACAGAGCCCCTCCACAGCTCCGTGCCTGTACAGTTGAAAAATACACAGGGGACTGAAGCTACACAGCACTAGGTTCTTTGAAATGCATGAGATTACATGCAGTTTAACATTTTTAATGGGCAAAAGTTTTAGCAGAACTTATGTAAATATCACATCTTCATTACAGTGAAGATATAAATACAGGAAGGTTAAGCAACTATTTCTTCTTACACAGTTGTAGTCTAATTTCATATAACTGTTTTTTGGTGTTCTTAGCAAGAAAAATTTGTATCATTTGCTCAAAGGATATCTGAAATGATTGTAAGTTTCAGAGCCATTCAAAATAAGGAAACTCAGAACTTTCTTGATAGTAGAGAGCATGCACTGTGGATCACTGATTAATTTTAAAGTGTTTTTGAACTTATAGAGGCTTTAGTTAACACAGAGGCTTATGTAGAGGTCTATTAAGGTTATTTTTCACTCTATATGTATCCCCACAACTGCTAAGTAGTAAATGGAAGCTAAAGCAGATTAGTGTCAAATGAAATATTACTATGTGAAAATAATGCTTTTCAGGAAAACTTCAGCTTTAGCACAAGACAGAAGTTTATCCTGAACAATTCAGTGTTTGTACAGTATTAAGGCTATCACAGAAGAAACTGCTTACTTGTACTATTTTGTATAAGATTGGCAATTAAATAGCATATTCTGAGGGAAAAACATTACATATTTGAAATTTATAGCAATATATAACTATTTTCATGTTGAAACACATAAAGTTGAGTTACATAAGTGTTTCTCTATGGAGAAAAGTTGTGTATAAGAATTAATTATTACTTGCAGTTCTATTTGGGATAGTAGTCTTGCCAGAAAAGTAGCCGATCTTGTAACAGGGATTTGGTAGAGGGAAATTTCGCTTAGAAAAAAAGTAGGTAATGATTCTTTATCTGGACATTCCTGTATGTTCTTGGAATAAAAAAGAAAGATACTTTTTTGTATCAAAGAATTTCATGTGAAGGAGGAAATCATCTCTTTAAGTAAGACAGTAAGATCTGAAGATTCATATAGACTGACTTGCAGGATCACTACCAGATGTAGCAGCAGAAAACTGATACTTTCGTACCATGCGATGATGCAGCAGCAAGAATGTAAAGGAACTTACAACTAAAGCTAATACAGTTATTTTAAAACCAGTTAATATGGTACTGTATGGATTACTAAAAAAGCACAATTTTAGTGTGACTACTTAAGCATCCTAAGGAATAAAATGGGCGAACTTTTACCATGATTTCAAATGAAACAAAACATTTTTTTCCTTTGAAACTATTCTAATTTTTTACAAGCATACTAATACTTACCTATAAATACATAATTAAAGTTACAGCTTTCTCTTTGCTTTTACATGTTATAGCAATTGACAAGTATTTCAGTTGATGTCTTTTACCAAAGATGGTGAATAACATTTTTCCAAGAGGTTAAATTCATGAAAGAAGAATTTGTGCATTTTTGTCAGATTTCAGTGTAACGCAATAATAAATTAAATCACTACAGAATAGCTTTTGTAAGGTATTTTCAGATTTTTACACAAAAACTTTTTATCAATTTGATGCAGTTAAAACATTTTTAACAGCAACAGTTAATAATTATTATCTGGTGCATATATCTTAAAAGACATTTTTGTCCCTATAGGAGATCCACGTTACAGAAAACAAGTAGATAAGAGTAATTAAGCAATTAAAACTCAGATGAGTACTGTACACTGTTAAACACCGTAAGTCTTCCTGTCTGAAATAATTAGGAGAAAATGGCATTTCACAAGTGGTAGAAAGAGATCAAATATCATGACTAAATTTAAGTTAAATACGTGTGTATTTCAATTTTATAGATGGCTACGTTCTGAGAAGCAATTTAGTTGAGAAGTAAGTACAGAATCATCTTTTTGAAACACTTATTTTAATGCTGTTCTTTGTTCGGAACTGTTTGTTAAATAAATATGAAATCTGATTATTTCAATATGCCATCCCAGTGCTATAAATCGAGATACTTCTATGGAGTTTTGACTTCTCGAGAACTAATCACATACATCTAAGCTGGAAATTATCCAAGACCTCATTCTTCGTTGCTTACCCACAGATTCTGGCTTGAACCACGAAAACCAGCATAAATAAAGTATTATCAGGACTATAATCTATTATTAAAACCAACATTTATGTGATTAAATATACTGATGCCAATTCCAAATGTTTAATTAAAGAGGACCAATTATTCATAAGGCTTATTTTTATTTCAGTCTTATTGGGATTGAGCAGATTTGGCTCCATGTTCCTGAGAATAATTTTGTGGTTCTAATCCAAAATCTTTGTCAGACAGAGCCTCTCCATTTCCTTCAATGTGCTTTGTGTTAGATCTCTAAATATTAAATCAGATGTCATTTTTAGAAGTCAGGCCTGCAAACACTTATACATGGGCTTAGCTTACATATATAAATAGCCTTATTGGCTTCCAGGCAACTGTTCAAGTGTCTGAGTGACATATTTTGAAAATTCCTTCTCAGAGAACAATTATCATATATAGAACTTATGCAAATTCCTTATCCAAAAATCTGATCTTCCAAGATCATTACAACATATCCAAATGTGAACAGAAACAAATAAGCATTTCAGGTCTATACTGTTTTTTTTTTAATTATCTTTCCCAATTTTGATTTAAAAAAACACCTCATTTAGTCTTTCATTCTTAATGGAAATGTTAGTATGCACTTGCTGGAATAGCTATTTTAAAACCTAGTTTAAAAAATCTTTTAATGATGCATGCATTTTACTTTAGAAAGAAATACAGCTTTGCCCTCTGCTGAAGCTCTTCTGTCTTTACCTTCTTGCTCAGTGCTGTTTTTTTACAATAAAGGCAGCACTTTCCTAAGCAGCAAATGAACTGTGTGTACGTATGTACAGTGCATCTGAACCACAGTGCTACAGCTTTTCATACCTGTACTCAGAGAGTAATATCTATATTTCCATCTGAAATACATTATTCTTCTCTTTTTCTAACTTTCAGTGATGGAGAAATTTATGATGACATTGGCGAAGGTATGTTGAACATTTCAATCATTACAATAATATATTAAATTACAATTAATTTTATCCTTCAGTCAAAGTGCTAAATGCCAATCTTCGTGCATTCTATTTCCATTTCAGATTGCATCTATGATAATGACTAACGCAGAATTCTGTGAGAGTAAGAGCTTCACTGAAGACCAAAATCTATGCTGGACTTCTACTTGCCAAGCAAGAGAAGTCATTAAAGATGATTACAACTTAATTGCTTAAGCTCTTCAAATGTACAATATTTGGTTTGCATTTTTTTTCAGGCTTTTATTCTCAGTTACTTTGTGAGATATTTGTACTGCCATTTATGAGAGCAATTCAAATATGGGGCATATGAACTGAAACTAAAGTTGACATCTTCCACTTCCATTCTGTGGTGTTAACAATCCATGTAAAAACAATTCTTCAATTAGCCCGAAGAGGCCAGTTCAGGTCTACGAAGGATACAAAGGACAACAAACCCTGTGAACAAGTTTTACTCTAGCTCCACTGTAATGAACTCCAGCGACTGCCACTCTGGGTATGACAGCATCCTGTAAAGATGCTTCCTTTGGGGATAACATCCTGTTGTGAAAACAGGAAATCAAAAGTGGGCATCAGACTAAGTACTGCTCACCTGTTTTTCCAACTGTAAATGTGTTAGCTACACTGACATGTACAGCCATGTACCTTCGTTGCTAAAATTTCTTTTTCTGTGTTGTGCTAGTGATATATTACCAATTTCTAAAATTATCTTTATTTTGTAAGTACTTTTTGGCTGCCATAACATTAATAGTAAAACATTAATTATGTTATGTTACATACCACACTGAGATATAAACCATAAAACAGTCTCCTTTATAGTAGCGTTTCTTTGAATATCTTCAGAATGCTTAGGTCAAGATTTAATTTCTTTGTAGTTTAAATCTATATTGCTGTCACTATAATATTTTAGGCATTAAAATGGACCCACACACTTATAAATTGGTTGGAAATAATTTCTACATTTAAAAACTATGTTTATTGATGCTACCTTTATCTTTTAGGTATTATTTTTTTACATAGGTATATAAATCAGATATTTCCACGCTGATCCATTGTAGAAATGGTATTTATTCCTAAAGTGGCCATGGTAACTAGTAGAGCTTTCATATGAATGAGCAGATAGCAAAACAATTCAAAATGGATGCGTGTACCATAATAATAATAATCACTGTGGACTTGCTTATGTATCAGAACTCACTGGAAATCGAAAGAAGTTTACAGTGAACTCCAGTAAAGAGGGTGAGCAAGTACAGAAAATGGAATCTATTTGTACTGTGTGATGCTTTTGCTGTTGTTTTGCAAGATAATAAAAAATTTGTCAGAACTGTTGTGGCTAGATCAGAAAGTCCTTCTTGATAATCAAGTCTCCACTAATTCTCAAGAGCAGAAATGATAATTACATTCTTCAACACAGTCAATGCAGCAAGCTGGTAAGTTTAGCTTCTAAACATAAAGAAATTTTGGCTCTGTTGAAGTCAGAATTTTGGACTCACTTTCAGTGGAGCTGAGATTTCATCATACACAAGTGCCTTTTACTGATAATTCTAAGTATATTATATCTCCAAATAAGCAGAATGCTATGGTAGCAAACATGACATTAATTGTAGGAATAATATCCACATTTAAAATCACTGGTAGTAAGCAGAAAAGCTAGCAGCAATCTCGTATTTCCAGATCTAAATTTATTGTTAAAACCAGAATCCAGCCATGCAAGCACCAATTCTATGTGTGAACATCAGCACCTGCATTCAAATTTAAAATATGATCTTTTAAATTAAATAAAATGAATGTGTCTTAGCTGTTGGTGCTTGATTTATTTTTTATGGGGATTTCTAAAAGGCACGTGCGCTGGGTAGGTAATGTGACAGCAAACTGGGGCAAATTCCAGTTTCAAACTTTAGACATTCAGAAATAACTCGACCACTAGTCAGTTAAAAATAGGATGAAAACTTTCATGCTTTACTTAATTAATTGAAATAAAGAGTTTGTGTTAAATTTCAAAGTATATATGCTCAATCTTATTTTGATTTCAACTCATCGTAGATCTCAATGCATTGCAGTAGGATCAACAAAGGAACTTTCCTTCTGTGCATACTTTATCTTGCATTAAAGAACCTCAGTAATACACAAACCTCTTTTGTTCCCCTGCACAGATGTGAATTTTACTAAGATTTGTTGGTTATGCATTTGAATAACTTTACTATTTTCATAACTTTGATGTGATGTAGGTACTGTTTCCTTGTTGACTCTGTACTGATCTCATGGGGCACTGGATCATCGTACGAAGTAAGATACTTTAAACTAAAAATTTATGCATTCTTTGATATATAGTGTGATTGGCATGGGGTGCTGAAGTGTAGTTATAAGGTATCATACACCGAAATCACAATAAATATTTTCATTTTGTTACTTTACCAGTGCCTTTAGCTGGATTCAGTGTATTTCTTTCTTGTTTTGTTTTGTTTTGTTTTTTTTTCTTCTTAATAAACGCATGCTTTCTCCCAAGACATGTGGGCACACCACCTTCTGCCAAGCCAGAACATCAGTAGCTGAAAAGTAACTTCTGGTAATTACCACCGAATAGCAGACAGAGTAAAAATCTTTACTACTGCTGCAATGGAAGCACAGCTACAATGTGGCATTTGTTTGTCAGCAACTACTATTCAGAATGTGATATGTAAGCAGAAAGACTTCCAGACAGGAAAATCTACTACTTAGTTAGTTTAATAAAGGCTATATTTTAAGGCTTTCTCACCCAGTAATTTGTTATATTTTCTAAAATTCATAAAGAAACAAAAGGAAAGCTATTCTCTCTCTAGACATTTTTCCCTCTCCAAACTCTGTTTATAATCCTGGAGTTTTTGGCTATGCCTGCTAAAACATTCAGCACAGAAAACACCAAAATATTGACAAAAACATAGGCTTCAGCATGAATAACCCAGCTGAGTTAAATAGCACTGCTTTCCATCCAGTTGGACCTCCATGGTGTTCTGGTAAACAAGCTAAGCAAAACAAAAAGCAGGAGAGTTTTTTCCTCTGATTCAGCAGCTTTAGAGCATTTTCCCTGCTTTTACTGCAGGCTTTTCCCTGGGCTGCAGGAATGCCACTGATCTCCTGTGCATTCCTGCCTAAGAGGTTTATATTTTCGATCCTCATAATTGCAGATCCCCTGTCTACTCCTCCCTCGGTGGTAACAAAGCCCTCCTCTATGTGTGATCCTCTTACATAATCCATCTTAGCAGCAAAGATTGGTGCTTTGGCGAGGGAAAGGAAATGCAGTGTAGGAGGCTAAATGCAGCAGGTTAAGGATGAAACACCACATTGCTCTACAGCTGAAATAGGTGCGTGTGTGCATGTGTATGCATCACTGTGTATGTATTTTGCAGCAAATAAGTCGACTTCTGAGAAGAATGATGAATCCATAAAAGGAGACATCTGACCACCAACCACAGATATTTCTACAAGGAAAAAGCTTCCACACACAGCCTCACTGCAGAGTGAAGCACCCGAACTCAAGGAAACATGAGTTTGCATTTGCACGTCCTCAGTCCTGCCCACTTGTGTGCAGTCAATAGTTGCTGAATGGCTTGGGAGATTTTTCCACAGGATCCCTGCCTCATTTAGTGCAGTTCTGGATGAGACCTAACAGAAAAGGCAGTTATTCAGCTCTGCAAATCTTCCCTAGCTTCTGTTGCACCAGAAGTATTGTGTCCCATGCCATCCATCACAAGGAGATCTCAGATTTCCATGAATAGGAATGGAGTTATCTTGTGAAACAGAAAAATATTTTGTTCTCATTTCAGTGTATGAAAGGAAGGCACAAAGGACAATTTGTGGCACATATCCATTAGTTCCAGGCATAAAAGCAAATTACTAAAACTAAATTAATGATATTCTTAGTGTTTTATTTTTTCCTTATATTAGCACTCTCAATACGTTCTGCTTTTTGCTTCTTCCAGTGGTTAAAAGTAAAGAGGAGAGAGAAATCACTTCATGTTTGAAAAGTGTGAACATCCATAATATATATTTTAAATACAAGTACGGAGTAGTAAAAAGAGCAGATTGGGGATACCATTGAAATTTGATTTAAATCATAGCTTAGATGATATATAGTGAAATGTCTATTCATTTTCCACCAAAATTGGTGTGGACACAGAGTTTGCTGTCATGGTCTGTGTCATCCCTACAGCTATGGCCAGAACTACAGCCTTCGGTGTTCGTGGTCTGGGGAGACATTGGGCTGAGATACTCAGACTTGTTCTGGGAGAATTAACTTATTTCTCCAAAGTCGCTCAACAAGCATGGCAGCCTAGCCCTCTATCCCTACTGAACCAGATGGTAGTCCAGCCAAAGGGTCTATCCCTAGCACCTCCCAGCATCACAATGGGCAGGAATCCTCTCCCCACTGCTCAACATGGCCGCAGCATCACTGACTTCCACCTGTGCAGCATGATGGTCCCAGGTCCCCTCCTTTGCCGGGTAGAGCAAAACAGCAAGGAGCTCACGTGGCTTTTATTCTCTGTGCTTAGACTACCAGCTCCTGAATATGTGTAGAATTTGTTGAATTATCATCATTTGCCTCCCTTTAAACCATTTGGAAAGAATGGATTAAGCTGTTATTAAATGTATGAAGTTTCATGCTCAAGGGTTTTTATATCACGGACGTTGTTGAAAAGAACACAGGAAACTATTTTCATTCCTAATGCATTTAGAAACATCACTTAATCTTAGTATTTTCACTGTTAGGCACCAGGAAAGTATGCAAAATGTCAACACGTACATGAATGAAATGTGAATTAAGTGGATACCAGTGGCCTCAGGAAACACTACCATTCGTTTTACTTCAGCAGTATTGCCAAATCCTACAGCTCAAGCATTGTGAGACAGACGAAGAAAACAAAAAAGAAAAAAGTACCAGTTTTTTTCCCTCCCTTGTAATTCTCTTTTTGGCCTGATTCCTGATTTCCAAGTCCTTAGCAGGAAAAGCCACCTGCTCCCTTGTTGGCACGTGTGGGCTTCGGGTGGGAAATGCACACGGAGTGCCAGCACAGGGCACGGGGCCCCGACCTCTCCTTGCTCTGCCTGAGGCATGCCATGCCCCCAGCCCAGCTCTCTGTCCTGCTATCCAGCTCCCTCAGGTAAGCCAAGGACCCAAAGACACGCTGGGTCTGGGTGTCACTGCCCTCTTCTCTGTGTGAGACATGATCAACATGCTTCCACTTACTTTCACAATCACTTTCTATTCTCTACAGTTATTCCTCTTTTCCTCGATCCTCTGACCATGGCATTGTGTCCCTCGTTTCCCTGTTTCCCTATTCTTTTCCCTTTTCATTTAATTGAGCTCTTCCCCTATTTCTGCTTTCCTGCCCCTGGCATTTGAATTTTTGTCTCATTTTTAGAGGTTGTTCAGTGTAAATGCCCATTTTTGGAACGAGATGCCCAAATCCATGCTTGACACCAGCAGAGGTTCTCTGCTGTGCCAACAGCTGAGAAGAATTCAATGATTCTTGTGTTTGTGACCTACGCTGTTTTTGCCATAGCGTTTCAAATTAGATCAAACAGTATTTGAGGAGGCTTTTTTTCAGTAATTGAGATGCTGCATGTAAGTAAATCAAATTACTTAGAGCTTGAATAAAAATTAATAAATTGACCTATTGAAAATAAACTCAAATGTTTCCAGCAGGGGGTTGGACATTGATGATTTTCATGGCCCCTTCCAACCAAAGTCATTCTATGATTCTATGCTACGATTTCCTAATGGAAAGCAAGCCGTACAATAGTACAGAACTTTTAGCCCAAGGATCAATTTAAAATAAAACGATAATGAAAACTTAAAGAAAAAAATTACTTTGCTGCTATAGAGATTTTGAATCAAGTGGTGATAAATTATGCATATGTATAGCTTCAGCCCTGTAACTGGGATTTATTTGGACTGAAACCTTCGACAACTGTGTTTTTTTTCCTCAGGTTTAATTAATATGCTAGCCATACACAGACTGAGCACCTGTTGCTTTTCACAGCTTCAACAGCATTATGCAGCACAGAATGCTGTGAAAAATCTGACATGAATGAGTGCTTAAATGAGAGTTTGCACTAATTAACCACCCAGTTAGCAGCTTGCCCAGGAAGACCTGTTGCATCAATTGACATGCTGTTATTCTGCAGCTGGTTATTGTTGCTTTACTATGCCACTTACTGGTGCTCTTGCATAATCTTCTGCTATGTGCTCCATGTTAGGTTAATTCCTTCCATTACTGGATAATGAAGAAATGCTAACATTTTACCCAGCTGCAATCAATTCAGATTTTATCTTTCCTTTTTTCTTTTTTCTTTCTTTCTTTTTTTTTTTTTTTAATTTCTATTTGGATTTAAGGTTACTGTGTTCATGAAATAACTTAGATCAAAATCAGAGCGACTCCAGAAGAACACGTTAATTATTCTTCTTTAGCCAAATCATATTGCTGCTGCAAACTGTTTTATTGTTAGTTATAATTATAATTAGTTGGCTGAAGTGGAAACCTTTGGCTTAGGACAGCTGCAGAGTCCTGAAGACCCCTGCCTCTTCCTGTACCCAAATTCAGCCAGGGTTTCAACAGAACTTTCCCACATTCACATTTTCTTAAATCCTCTAAGAATCCAGGATTCTTAGGCAGGATCCAGGACACAGAGACACTCCAAGATGACAGCTGATTTAGACCTTTTTCTATCCCATTTGACAACAAAACTGCTTTCAAAATACTTCATTCGATGGATGGTGGTTTCCCTATGCTTTCCATTTCACCGACAGTTTTTCATGACAGTAGGAAATAGAGCTGAGGTCTCATCCTTTCTGAAGTATTTGGGTAGACTTCATGAGAAGAAAAAGTCAGAGCAAAGAGAATAATTGCAAAGTCCTTACTAACAGTATAGAGATAGAAAAAGAAGCAATGATTTTTCTTAAACTTTTTGTCTCATTCACTATGTTTTCTTCTCTTCCTCCTCAGCCCATTATCATTCAGGATTTTACATCTATCTAAAATTAATTTCACGATACTGAAAATTAAGGAGGTTATTAGTAACATACCTAGGAGAGATAAAGTGCAACAAATCCAAATCGTTGTAGCTCACTTGAGTTCAGAAAGCTAACATCTTATCTGTGTGGCTTGACGTATGTTTTTCAGTTTTTTTTCTTCCTTATACATGACTATGAAAAGTAGGCTGCAGCTGGGATAAACTGCACATTTCCACTCACTTCCACAGTGTTTCAGCAATTTCAGCCACCTAAGGCTCTGCCCTCAGCTTGTCCCTTGTACCAGCATTTCTTTGACTCCAAACAAATGGAAAAACTTCTCCTGTATCTTCACACTAGGTTTTAAATCCTGAAGATGTATAGTTCAGGTAGCAACATTCTCTATAGCATATTGCAGAACCTTAGTGGATGTACAAATACTGTCACTACCATAATCTTATATTTGAGGAGACAAAAATTACAATCTTGTCATTAGAAAATGATGGAACAAAGGCATTTCTTCATAAGCCTCTGGCATGTAGAGGAGGAAATCAAAGTAAAATCAAAGGAGCTTTATTCCCCACGTGGCAATTAAAACATTTTTTTCTCTGCTTAATTATGGGCAGCTAAAGACAAAATTAATAAATTAAATAAACTGCCTTACGTAGATAAATCTGTGACACAGAGAAGTCACTGGACAGCTGAAGACATTTGTCACCTTCGTATTCCACCCCCATCCCACCAAATCAACAAAATAACAGTTCTGTGTTGCTTTGTTTTGTTTGGCCCAATGTTCGCTCTCCTTAGTAGTTTATAAATATGTGTCAAAAACTTTAGCAAGGAATCTAAAACAATTTTAAATTATTTTTTTTTCTTGTGATCCTTTCCCCACATTTAATAAAAGAAAGAACAGAAAGAAAATCTCCAGATCAAGATCTCAAAATACCCTCTGGTAGGGTGAGGAGTCCTCATACAGTTGTAACCATGACATTTTAAGGGCACGCTTCCTTCCACAGCACGCTTTTTTATTTTCTTCTTGTGTAGAGCTCTTCAAATGGTAGTTAAGGCCAGCGCATCCTTGCTACTTTGCATTTTATACATACACATATATATATTTATACTTACATATATTTTTTCAATTGTGGAAAATATTAATTACACTCCAATCTATCTCTCAGGTAGCCTTGTGTATTCCCGCTCATAAGTGATTTAGGGACATTATCTTGCCTGTCAGAGACAACCTGTAATTTATCTGCATAACTCTATTTAATTGAGAAAACATGGGGAAGAAAGAAGAGAAAAAATAACAAACAAGGAGTTCAGAAATATTTTGATTATTAAACAGTGTCTCCTTTCTGCAGGAACAAAATGCTAGAAGAGTCAGCTGGACTTTAAATATCACTCCAAGTCTTGCTGTCCATGCTGGAAAGTGCTCTTTCATAAAGCAGTGTGTTTGTCTGACTGTAGCTACTAGGGAAGAATTAAGTGCTGCGTGTCACCAGCACTTCACATGCAGATTATAGATTCAAGTCCAACTCAGAAGCTTAAGACCAAGCCAACGGTCCATGGTGCTTCAAAGCTGGTGCGAAATTAATGAGACCCAGCATCACCTCTAGTAAACAGAATGCAGTTTTACTACCAGAAGCAGCGGTTAATTTAGCATTTTCAGGAAGTCAAGAGCTCCCTGGACATGAAATTTCAAAGGGAACCTCTGAGGCATATTAATGAAACCATTAAAGCAATCTGTATATTTTGGTCTTGTGTTAAGCATGAGTGAGATTTCATTATTTCTACCTTTAAATTTTGAGAACTGGAATCCATCAAGACATTAGTCTCTTGTTTAATAAGCAAAAATTGAAATAGGATGTTGTTGAAATGGCTTTTTAGACTAAATAAAGCTGACGTAATCCTATTAAAACAGGGTTCTCATATGTATATCCTGAGCTGCAACGCTAGAAACTTGAATGGAATGCCACAATCCCTCTCTGCTCTGGCTTTAGGGACAGCTACTTTTAGCCACCTAAATCACTGCTAATGTTTAGAACACCAATTTTTAGGGCGGTGACGTAGGATCTGAACTGAAAGACGACCCACGACAAGGAGGGAAAGCCAAAGCATTGAAACAGCAGCTGGAGCTGGTGAATCTATGCCTGTAGGGCCAATCCTGCACGTCAGTGTGGTCACTACTTTCACGTCTTGTGAATCCTGGTGAGGGCCGTGCCTGGACTGCAGCCTCTCAGAGCCAGGGCATGGAGCAAGTCGCGCTTGTGGATGGGCTTCTGACTGTAAAGGACAAACGGGTGTGTAGGCAAATCTGCCGGGTCTGCGTAGGGCCTTCCTTCAGCAAAAGCATTTCACACACACACACACTGATTTTATTAACAGATCTCGAGGAAATAAACAGATCCACGCTTGAGACCGCAGGGACCCACTGCGACTGAAACAGAGCAAGGA
>NW_024884811.1:14706201-14727046 GCF_019232065.1 Centrocercus urophasianus
GGCCGGCATGGGGCGGGGCGGAGGCGCCGTACGCGGCCGTGGCGGCTCCGCGGGGTTTTTCTCGCGAGAGCGGGCGAGGTTTCCGGTGTTGTGACTGCGGGGCCGTAAACATGGCGGTGAGCCTCCGCGCCCGCTCGCTGAGGCACCTCCGCATTCGAGGTAAGGTGCCCGGCCGGGCCGCGCCGCCCGGTTTCCGGCGCCCCGCCGCCCCTCTCACCCCCCCCTCCTCCCCCGCCGCTTCCTTCTGTCTTTCCTCGTCTTTTTTCTCGCCGCCCGCCTAACGCTCTCTCCGCTTACTGTCCCCGTCCCCGCAGGTCGCAACGACAGCGGCGAGGAGAACGTCCCCCTCGATCTCAGCCGAGGTACGGCCCGGGGGCGCTGGGGGGCTGGTCGCCGCCCGTTCTCTGGCCGCGTCCCGCCGAGGGGAAGCGGCCTGCAGCTCGGGGCCGACCGCGGGGCCTTGCTGCCGCACGGAGGGGCTCGGGGAGCGGGGCGGGGAGAGCGGAGCGCGGCGGCGGGAGCTGCCGGCGGGCCGTGGGGAGCGGGATCGGCCGCGGGCGGAAGGCTGTGCGCGGACCCGTACCCTGAGGAGGCGGTGGGGCAGACCCGGGGGCGCCGCCGCGGCCGCGAATGGAGACGCGGCGCAGCCTGGGGCCGGGCGGGCGCCCTGAGGGAACCCCGCCGCTGCTCCCGCGGCCGCACGCGTGGCTTTGCTGCGGCTGAGTTAGCCCCTCGGAGGACCCCGCTGCGGTGATCGGGACATTCGTCTGCCGCTTGTGTGCCGACATGCCTTGCTACCCGCTGCTCTCGGAAGTACGTGGGGGACGAGAGGAAGGAAACAACAATAACGTGCTACACATTAACTAGTTCCCGCTTAGACAAATAACAGCTTGTTCTGTACCTGAATGCATTGTCTTTCTGCATGCTGGGCTCTTCCAAGAAGCAGGATAAATGCAGGAAACAAACTGCCTTCAGCAGCAGCAACCCTCCTGTGGATAGAAGATTTGCACCTGAGGCATGGGATAAAGTAGGAGCTTTATTGCTCGGCGCCGAGGCAGCTGCTCTCATGAATAGGTCCATTTTGCAAGGAGCTAGACAAGGAAGTAACATAATCGATGAGACGAAAGAGGGCTGTGAAATTTTGATATACCTAGACTTCAGCAAAGTCTGACACTGTCTCCGACTGTATTCTCCTGGCAAAGCTGGCAGCCCACGGCTTGGACAAGTACACTCTGCTGGGTAAAGAACTGGCTGCGTGGCCAGGCCCAGTGTGGTGGTGAATGGAGTTAAATCCAGCTGGTGATCAGTTACAAGTGGTGTTCCCTAGGGGTCAGTAGTGAGGCCTGTCCTGTTCAGTATCTTTATTGATGACCTGAATGAGGGCATTGATTGCACCCTCAGGAAGTTTGCAGATGACACCAAGCTAGGAGGAAGATGTTGACATGACTCAGGGTAGGATGACCCTACAGAGGGATCTGGACAGTCTGGGTTGCTGGGCTGAGGCCAATGGGATGAAGTTCAACAAAATCAATTGCTAGATCCTGCAGTTCAGTCATAACAACCCTAGACAATGCTACAGGGTTGAGACACAGTGGCAGAAATAGTGCAGGGGGGGAAATGGACTTGAGGGCATTGATTGATGCTCAGCTGAACGTGAGCTAGATGGCCAAGAAGGCGAGCAACATCCTGACTTGTATCACAAATAGTGTAACCTGCAGGAGCAGGGAGGTGGTTGTCCCCATTACTCAACTCTGCTGAGTCCCCGTCTTGAGTACTGTGTTCAGTTTTGGACCCCTCAGTACAAGAAAGACATCAAGGCCCTGGGTCGGCTTCATCAGAGGAAGGTCATGCTTGACCCATCTGGTGGCCTTCTATGATGGAGTGATGGCATCGGTGGATAAGGGAAAGGCGACCAATGTCATTTACCTAGACTAGAGCAAGGCCTTTGACATGGTCCCCACCACATCCTCATCTCCAAATTGGAGGGATGTGGATTTGATGGGTGGACCACTCAATGGAGAAGAAACTGGTTGAAAGCCCGCAGACAGAGGGTGGTCATCAATGGCTCCATGTCCAGGTGGGTGCCGGTAACGAGTGGTGGCCCCCAGGGGTCTGTCTTGGGACCGGTGCTCTTCAACATCTTTATCAATGACATTGATGTAGGAATCGAGTGCATCCTCAGCAAGTTTGTGGTGACACCAAGCTGAGTGGTGAAGTTGACACGGTGGAAGGAAGGGATGCCATTCAGAGGGACCTTGAGAGGCTAGAAAGGTGGGCCCGGGTGAACCTGATGAGGTTCAACATGGCAAAGTGCAGAGTTTTGCATTTGAGCTGGAGGAATCCCAGGCATCTGTACAGGCTGGAAAGAGCAGTCCTTGAGAGCAGCCCTGTGGAGAAGGACCTGGGGGTCCTGATAGATGAAAAACTTAATATGAGCCAGCAGTGTGCTCTTGCGGCTCGGAGGGCAAATGGTATCCTGGGCTCCATCAGAAGAGGGGTGGCCAGCAGGGACTAGGAAGGTGATTGTCCCCCTCTACTCTGCTCTTGTGAGACCCCATCTGGAATGCTGCGTCCAAGTGTGGAGCCCGCAATACAAAAAAGATAGGAAGCTGTTGGAGGGGGTCCAGAGGAGGGCCATGAAGATGATCAGGGGACTGGAGCACCTCTCCTATGAAGGCAGGCTGAGGGAGCTGGGCTTGTTCAGCCTGGAGAAAAGAAGGCTGTGGGGTGACCTCATTGCAGCCTTTCAGTACCTAAAGGGAGCCTACAGAGGGGAGGGGAATCAACTCTTTGAAAGGGTTGATATGTGTAGGACGAGGGGAAATGGTTTTAAGTTGAGGGAGGGAAGATTTAGGTCAGACATCAGGGGGAAATTCTTTACCCAGAGAGTGGTGAGGTACTGGAACAGGCTGCCCAGAGAGGTTGTGGATGCCCCGTCCTTGGAGGTGCTCAAGGCCAGGTTGGATGTGGCCCTGGGCAGCCTGGTTTAGCATTAAACGTGGAGGTTGGTGGCCCTTCTTGTGGCAGGGGGGTTGGAGATTCATGATCCTTGAGGTCCCTTCCAACCCTGGCCATTGTGTGATTCTGTGATCTGTGATTCTGTCATGTCTGGAGAAAGGCACCAAAGATGGTGAAGGCTCTGGAGTTTTAGGAGGAGCAGCTGAGGGATTGTTTGGTGTAGAGAAGAAGATGCTCAGGGGAGACTTTATTGCTCTATGACTACCTGAAAAGAAGTTTGTGGTGAGGTGGGGGTTGGCCTCTACTAGGTAACAGTGAAAGGATTAGAGGGAGTGAAGTTGCACAAGGGAAGATGCAGATTGAATGTTAGGAAAAACTTCTCTGAAAGAGTGGCAGAGGCTGGAAAGGGTTGTCCAGGAAGGCAGTTGAGTCACCATCTTTGGAAGCATTCAGGGAACTTTTAGATGTGGTTCTGAGGGACGTGGTTTAGTGGGCAGTATTGGTGGTAGGTGGACAGTTGGACTGGATAACCTTGGAGGTCTTTTCCAACCTTAATGATTCAGTGTGATTCCGTGTAAAGAAAGTATGAATACTGGCAGTATCTATAATAATTTTGGCTTGGAGTTAACCGTATCAACAGTTTCACCTCTAATTCTGTTCTTTTTTTTTTTTAAAAAAACTGATGTTTATTTTTAAAATTTTATTCTTAAGTGGTTTTATGTTTTACCTTGGACTGAAAGGTATCTGTGCCTGTATGTATCTTATTTAGAAGTACATTTAGTTCTCTGGAAAAGTTCTGAGTTCTTTTCAGTTTAAAGGAGCAGGGTCTTGTGTTCTACCTCCTCATCATGGCATGGATACAATTGTTTTAGTGTCTTTAACATTAAAGCCAGTGTAGCTTCATCAACAGAATGTGGGATGAAGGCCTAAACTGTCCAAACACATGACACAGCTGTTACTGTAAGTAGTGTTATCTGTTTGTGAAATTTACGGAATCAGGATTTTAATGAATGTGTTTAGTAACCTTTTTACATTGTGTAACACTGAGTTGTTCTGATGTGTATTGTTCTTCTGCAAAATTTAAATGCTGGAGTGGTAACTTTTAGATCTGTTGGAGATCTTTTACTCAATTCAAAAGGCATCTGTAGTAAGGGTTTTTTTATTTTTTTTTTTTCTTCCATGAGGTATTTTTAAGCCACCTGTAGATCCAGTGAGACTCTTACTGGTAACAGGTAACCCTTACCAAAAGTAAAGGATTTGGTTGGTTTAGACAAAAACACTGGCCAGTAATGATATAGAGAATTTTGAATATAAAGCTAAAATACAAATGAAAATGTCTCAGTGATCAGCTAATTAAGCTAGATGATAGTCTGATTGCCTCACTGAACACACAGTGCATGTTCTTTTTCCTACTGTTAGAATAGTTATATAAGCAATTAGTTTAAATATTTTAAATTCTCATACTTCTGTATAGTTACACTGTTTAGATTGACTATGCTGATGGCATAGTTTTCCCACATGGCTCACATTTTTAGTAACTTAAAATAATATTCTATTGTTCTTTGTTTCCCCAGCTAACTTTGTGTAACCTGGAGTATCTGAGTTGGGTGAAGTAGAAAATTGCCACCAACAAGGCATCAACCATATATTTTAGCTACAGCGATCTCCTTGTTATTATGTGAATTCCAATTGGTGTTGCCTTGTGTTAAGCAGATTCTCATGTAAGCCACATCTTTTTTCCTCTCTACAAGTCAGACCTTTAGTAGTTCGTAGCTGTGGACAGTGTAGGGGGCCAGTGCTGATGTGAAGTATTTCAGAACTAAGAATAGATGAAGGGAGAGTGCTAGCCCTGCTTATGCTGCTTTGGGTTCTGCTTCTTTCTATCTCTTAGTGCAGAGTACTCCAAGAATACCTTGCTGCATGCAGAGTTGATCTGTCTTTTCCTTATCTGTCTGTTCCTGTCTGCTGCTGTTGCTTGGGGGTTACCAGTGTTTCCCAGAACGCACCATGTAGTTTTCTTGTTATGTTATTTTTATCATGCCTAGCATAGTGAATTTCACTCCTTGGAACTTTTTAGCATTCTTCATTTTCAAAAATGCTACTGTAATGTTTATGAAAGGTGTTTTGTATTGCGGTGCATTGTGTGTTTGAGCTGTTATTGTTGTTTGTTTTTTGAAAGTTTTCTGTTGCTCAGGTCAGGCTATTCTTTTAAGACAATTCCAATGAATCTTATGTGGTGACAATGGTTTTCTTAACCCCTTTTCTCCCTATAAAATCAATTTTCTGAAAACATGGTCAGGTCTGGAAAAATAATCCCTAGCACAAATAAGGTTGGGCAATGTACTGGTACAGTAAAGATAAAAATGTGAAGATATAGGTTAAACTGGTTGTGTTTGACTATTTAAGGATATATATTGACTCATCTTTTGATTATAAAATTTAATTATTAATTGGGATTCATTGTATACTCCACTTTTGGCCTTGTGTTATATTACCTTCTCAGAATAGAAGAGGAAAAGGAGGACAGATTCACCAGTAGCACAACTCCCATTGCAGTCATCTGGAAGGAATTAGCGATGGGATGAGGCAGACTGGTTTAATTAGACTCCTGAAATCAAACTCCTAACTACTTAAAGCCAGAGAGGACAATTGGAATTATTGACCAGGTTATCACATTCAGTAGGAATTCTTGCTTTGAGTCTGTTTGTGGTCTGTCTGTAACTGTGCTGCAAGCATTTCATACTGTTAGCATAACTCATCTTAGTTCCTAACTGCTTTGCAGGGGTTCCTAGCTGAACCTGTGAGCTCCTGTACCTCCCAGAGCTCTAGACGTTCTGCAAGACTTGTGTAATATTTCTTGCTTTGCTCCTGTCTGTTACAGAATTTACTTACAAACGGATTTTGAAAATTGGTTACTGCTTCAGTATTGCCTTATGCTGCTGTGACCCACACCCCTGCTTTGGGGCCTATTAGCTGCTGTATGGGCTCTGGCAGTCTGAATGAGAACTATTCTTTATAGTGCCTTATCTGTAGGCAGCGTCCTTTTTATGTGCTTTGTTCAAGAGAGCCCCATATTTGTGTGTGTTCCTGTAGTTCTGAGCCTGCAGTGTCTATCAGGAGCTTTCCAGAGGTTGTTTATTCCCTGCTGTGTTTGTGAGATAGAAGGGTGCAGATAGAACTGCTGAGGACGGGTGAGCCAAGTTCATGACTCAGTTTCCTTCTTTTCAAGGGTAACAGTCTTCACTTTTTGACGTTGTGCTTTTTATTAAATGAAATGCACCTTCTCGATCTTCAATTTATAATCGGTAAATATGCATTACAAGATGCTGCTTGATTTAGCAGCTTTTTTGGTACTAATTTGCTTTTGTGCTGAGTCTTAGTTACAGTGAGAGACAAGTATGAATAAAGTAGCTGAGAATTGGCTTTTTTTCTCCTTGAGAGTTAATTAATTGGCATGTTGCTATCTGAAAAAATATTGTTTTCCTTTTTTCCCTCCCTTCTCCATCATTTCAATCTAACACATGGGAATTCTGTTAGACCACAAAATTTGACATATTGCCTTTCTCACTGTGCTAACGTCACTTTAAATTGTGTTATATCTGATTCCATGTGCCCACGTGGCAAATTATAATGCACTGAATGCAGGACAAAAGTCTCAGGAGGCTATTTGCATTTTGCTGTCCACAAAAATGTTGGGGGGTTCAAGGGTTATTTGAAAGGTAGTTAAAGAAGGCTGAGTTTTGTTTCCAGATTCAGCTTGAGACTTGGTGACCACTTCATTTCCAATTTGCTTCATCAGTAAAAAAGGAAGCAGGGAGGAATGCTGCCCACCTGCCTAATATTGAGAGCTTAAGTTGTGGGGGAGGGTGTGTGTGTGTGTGTTGAGAGGGGGAATGATTTTGGAGTCCTTACAAGAAGGCAGTAAAGAAGACGTGGAGATGCTGGTTGGTGTATGCTTTCTTGATGGCTCAGAGGCAGTCTTCTGCTTTAATGGCAAGACTCTTACAGAGGAACTGCCCATTCTTCTTTGCATACTGTTGTGATACATGATCTGGCTTGAGGATATGGAAAAGCAGAGCTCCTCTGCTTCTAAAAACATGATTTTAAAAATACCCAAATAAAATGTATGAGCAGCTTTTGCCCTTACTTCGCAGTCTGCCTTCATTGGTTGGGTTACAGTAATAGGATGGTTGTATTAGCAAATCACACAGAGCAAGCTGGTTTTTGCTTCCTTCTTTGAGAATCTGTAACAGAGCTGTAATAGTAGCAAGAAGGTATTTAGCAACAGCTTTTTGCAGCTCAAGGATGTGGAGAGTCAATCTAGGAAGCAGTTGAAGGGTTGTCTTATGTGCCTGGCTGTCTGAACAATTCTCAACCTCACTGTTTTTGAATATAGGTGCTTTAATTTTTTTAAAAACAGTTTAGACTTCAAGAGGGGAACTAATTGCTAATGGCAGCCTGATAGCTTTTTAGACAACATGTAACCTTTTAGTAGATTTTAAAAGCAGGGGAATTAGGGGGACTCAGCATACGCACTCCAAAATTAAGACATACGCTTAACTATCTACACATGTCCTTTGAGTTGCCATTGTTTTGGAATTTGTATAGTGTAGTAGCCTGGTTAGATTAATAACACTCGCATATTTTTGGCTGTACTTTCTAAAATATTATTGCTTTTACAGTGGTAAGATTTTTCATAACTACTGAAGTAGTTTGTGCTTTTACAGTATTTTCACTTTCATTTCTTGAAAACAGGATCTACATCTTTGAGGGGGAAAAAGTCATGAAAAGGCAATTCTAAAAACTTGATTTGCATCCATACTTAGTATTAAGGTATCTGCAGGAGCTCAGCATTCCACTGTCTTTGAATATCTGTACTCATGTTTTTTATGAGTGAGTTTTATGTTTTTACTGTAGTGGTTCAAATTGGTCTACAAATCTCAGCACTTTATTTCTGAAGGGCGGAAATTACAATTGCCATTCTTAATATCTTGTGATTTCGTTTTGTATTTGACAAAAGAGATTGTTTTGATATTTATACTAGTATAAGTAAGTTCTTAGGTATGTAAGCAATGCTGTGTTTTCACAACAGTATAGTCTGGTTTTTATGGCCTTTTTTGGGTGTCTGGTTAGAGTCTTACAAACTTCTGAAGTACCGAAATCTCTAGTGTGTTACCTTCTTGACAGGAGTGTTTTATTATTTGTCATAAATACTTTTCTGCCTTTTTTATCGTTAGCTTCCTTCCTTGTTTTAGACTAACACAATGCTTAGTTTCTGCTTTTTTTTTTTTTTTTTTTTTTTTTTTTTTTTTTTTTTTTTGTCAGAGCCTACTCAGGGCAGGTGCTATGTAAAGAAATGCACAGCCTTCATCATAATTACAGTGAATAAGGAAGCTATGTCAACAGTAGCCTTCCCAGGAAGAAATACATCAGACTTTAGTCCTATCTTGCAATCTTTAAGCAGTTTACCAATTAGCTAGCAAAGCTGAAAGTTTTTTCTTATCAACTTAGAGAAGATGCTCAATATCAACATTATAAGTGAGAAGAAGCAACTTATATTAAAAAATGGCTATTTACAAACTGGTTAGATCCCATACAGATCCCAGCATTGCAGTAAGGAGTTGATGATGAAATAGTAGCTGAATAGTTTTGGGAATCTGCTGAAAAATTGGTTATGCATTTTATCTTTCAGATTGAATTGTACTGCTGCCTGTGTCGTATAATTTTTGAAATTACATGTTACCTACCCAAAAGACAGGCTAGTTTTCTTAGAACTAAGATATAAACATGCAGCGCTAGGCTTTGAAAACTACATAATAGATTACATAAAATAAGAGGTTTGCTTTTCACTGGAAGTGTTTTTTTACTGTATGCAAGTAGGCAGATGCTTGTTCCACAACAAAGGTGATTGCAGACTGAGCAGCTCAGGGATGGTCCCTTTCAATGCAGAAGGGAAAATGCCACAGCTGTATACAAGCGCTGGCCAGTAGTTGACAAACTGCTTTGACTGGAACACTTGGAACTTTCATAATAAAATGTTTTGATTTATTGTAGCTTAGAAATCTCTGCAAGTATCTTCATTTAGAAGCAATGTTGTTTCATTTGTTAACCATCTGCTTTGGTGATGGAAAACTTGTGTGAATGGATCAGAAGAAAAAGGTAGCAAAACTTCAGAACATGGTTAGTATAGAAAGTATTCACCAACTCCTTGCAGCTGTTGAAGAGGATAAATAAGTGAGAAAATGGCTTAAAATGAAGAAAGGAAAATCCTATTTACAGTTGTATTTTTGTAGTTGTCTGACTGAATTATTATATCTCTGTAGGACTCATGTTCTTACATTTTTGTTGTATTATTCACTGGTGTACCAAGATGCATCTAAATAGTTGCTTGAATATGTGTGAGTACATATTATGACCAAGTCCAAATTCTGGCTGAACAGCAATATTCTTGGAATCCAAATTAATTGATAATTTAGACTGAGTGATGGAGACGTTATGGAAGTTTCCTGAAAGATGAGCTTTTGTGCTACTTGTTATTTTGGCTGCATGTGATCTTTTAGGCAAGAAGGTGTTCTCCAGCAGTTCAGCAATCTTTTTCTTCTTTTTCTTCTTTTTATTTATTGTAGAAATTAAATATATTTAATTGTGTGAGACATAAACTAAAAACAAAGATTCTGAATTTCATTTCAGTTGGAGAAATGTGAAGTTAAGAAAATTTTAGGCTGCTTATTAGTGATAATATGAATAACCTGATGGGTCAATAAGAGGATGTCAAAATGGTGAGAATGGGATGGGACACTCTACCCACATTTGAAATGGATATAGATAGTTAGCACTTTTTTGGTCAAAGTGAAAGAGGTACATCTTAATTTCCCAGTTTATGTGGAATATAATGTTTGTGAAATGAGCAGCTACTGTTGATGTAACAGTATAGAACATGAGTAAGAAATTAGTTGTTTGCAAGTATAAGGTATTTAAAACAAAACAATGTGACCTTGATTAATTGAAAAATATACAAATACTCTGAAAGAGTAACAAAGAATAGCTTTATTAATTTTTTCAAATAAAAATATATGGTAATTGGTATGGAGATTTGATGATTATTTTCTTTTTAGCTGCATTAAACTGTGGCTTCCTTGTTGAAGTTTATAGGGATTATAATGAAAGTATATATCGCTTTAAAAATTGACAGTTTCTTCATACAAAAAGAAGATATCAGGAACAGCTATTACCTGAAAATTACTGCTGGGGAAAAAAAAAAAAAAAAAAAACCACAAAAAAACAGGCAACAGAATAAAGCTGTGATTAATCTTCTTCCTTTACCTCCTGAACGTAATATCAGAAGTGAGCTTTAGCAACCTCAAACTTAAAGAATTTAAAATGTGTTCAGCTCCTGTTAGCAAACTGTTTGTGATTCTCACAGGTAGACTTGCTGGAATTTTCTTTTGTGAAATAAAAAAAAGTGGGAAAGTGGAAAAACGTTTGTTTTCTGTTCCCATAAATGTGGCTAAATGTAATTTGTTAGGCTAGCAAGTTTCTTCAGCAAGATGGCTAAAATTTCACCATAGAAAAGTCTTTAAATTAGATGTCTTCTGCGCTTAAAAATTTGTGCGTATATCTTGTGAAATCTGCAGTGTGATTATGACTTTTCCTGCCCTTTCTCTGAAAGTAACTGTTAGGGGAGAATAAAGGCTTTGAACAGTTAATCACAACTGTGAGTAAATGTCCTCTCTGCAGCTTCTAACAGTCATCATCCTGTGTGCTATTTAGAAATCTTCTAGTTACAGTCTTCTGAAGAGGTAGTAATCACATCATACAATCAGCGTAGTGTAAAGAGTTCCTGCTGCTGTTGGTGCTGTTTGTGAATTACCTACATTTTGCAGTTGTTTACCTTTATTCATGTTTGGATTTGCAGCTATTAGTTTGCTCTTTCTCTATATTGACAAATTGCCCCTTTGTCTTTATCAGCAGACTGGGTGATCCCACCTCAGGGTACTGGAGTTAAGTTATTGCTAATTGCGTGAGACCCTGTGGAGCAAAATTTTTCTGGGGACATTGGGCAGCCACAGGCACCTTGCAGTTCATCAGTAAGGGCCATTCAGTTGGACTGCATTTATGTTTTTGGGTTCTTGAACAAATTAAAATGTTTGCAGACAGGATTAAAGTGCTACTTGGGAAAATATTCTTAGATATGATCAAGTTCCTCCCTTTCAGAAATTTTCTGCTAATGTCAGTGATAGTATTATTAACCTGCTTGTTAGCTCAGTAGTATTCAAGGAGATGCATCATCAAAATTACTTTGAGTAGTTTTGAAAGAAAATTTGCGTGATACACAAACCAAACAGTAGTGCATGATGTGAAGCAGTCAGTGCACATCTTTTTAAAGCTACTGGAAATTATGTCTGGCCTGAATTCTCCTTTTAGAATTCAGGAAATAAGAATATTAGTTGGAGGGATTAAACATAAATTTCTAAACCATTACAGTAAGCTTTTATCCCCCATTCAAATTATTACATGATCTAGAAAATACTGATGTCAAGCCACTGAGTGCGGTTGATGCACCAGAGGGGTGGGTTGCCATCCAGAGGGACCAGGGACCAAGAGAGCCTTGAGCACTGGGGCCAGGTACACATCATGTGGTTCAACAAATCCAAATGCAAGGTCTTGCACGTAGGTTGAGGCAACCCCCATTACCAATGCACTCTGGGAAATGAAAGGACTGAGTTCAGCCCTGCCAAAAAAAAAACCAACCAGGGAGTTCTGAGAATGGCAAGATGGACATGAGCCAGCAATGTGCCCTTACAGCCCAGAAAGCCAACCATATCCTGGGCCGCATCAAAAGATGCATGGCCAGTAGGGTGAGGGAGTTGATCCTGCCCTTCTTCTCTGTGCTGGTGAGGCCTCACCTGGGGTACTTGTCCGATATGGAGTCCTCAGTACAGGAGAGACATAGACCAATCATGTCCAGAAGAGGAGCACAAATGTGATCCAAGGACTGGAACACCTCTCCTATGAGGACAGACTGAGAGAGCTGAGGCTGTTCAGCCTGGACAGAAGGCTGTGAGGTGACCTGAGAGCGGCCTTTCAGTATCTAAAGGGGAGGAAAGAAGGGGGCAGACTTTTTAGCAGGGTGGTGACAGAATAAGGGGAAATGGTTTCAAGCTTAAAGAGAATAGGTTTAGGTTGGATATAAGGAAAGTCTCCTCTACAGTGAGGGTGGTAAGGCAGTGGAACAGGTTGCCTGGAGGTGGGATTGTTGCCCCATCCCTGGAGATTTTGGCCCTGGGCAACCTGATCTAGCTGCGGATGTCCCTGTTTGTTGCGAGGGAGTTAGACTAGATGACTATTAAAGGTCCTTTCCAACTTTAAGGATTCTTTGAATCTGTGACTAACTTGATTTCCATATAACATAACCAATGTTACAGATCTGGCAAAGGGTTGTCCTCCAACTGTTTACCTTTTTACCAACTTTTCAACAAAATAGCTGTGGTACTGGGTTGTTCCTGCCTTGCAGCCTGCTTTTGGCAGCAGATAATTGGTACAATAAAGAGAATAGGAGAGCGGGAGCATAGTCACACTGCCACGGAGCTTTTCCCGGCCTCTAGCAGTTCATGATTGAGTTTGTTTTTCCTTCTTTGTTTTTAATTAATATCTGAATTTCTGTGTGGTAGAGCAAATTCTTTTAGACTGTAACTGTATGTACTGGAAGAATGTATATCAGTATTTTAATAGGAAGTACTAACATCAGGACTTCTGTTTGGAGTCTAATTTCAGCTTGATTTTAATAATTAGCATGTTCATCTGTTACTGTAGAAAGATGGAAATATGTTTTGCGTGGGGGAGAAAAGTATGTGAAATATAGAAGATTGTACATTGGTAAGGCTCTTGGCACATCTGTCTGATGTTTGAGAGCTCCAGCAATTCTTAATGTGCTGAACAGACAAATTACTGAATGAATTTTGAAACCTATCTTGGTACCTTATGTAATTGTAACTTGAGACTTATTTTCAAAATTAATATTTGAGGAAACTTAGGCAGGATAATTGCGTGTATATTACTCTAAAGAATCACTTGTTTATCAAAAACAAGTGTTGGTTTTATCGTTTGGAATGGGTTTTCTTTGGTTATGTCTTGCAGTGTTCAAAGTTTAAAGGTATTTTATGTTGTCTCTAGCAGTCTAAAATCACTTAAGTGATGCAAAGCCTTCAGCTTTGTTCAGTGCTTTTGTTGGAGCTTTAGATGCTATGAATGTTGTGAACATTTTAAATATAAACCTATTGTTCTTGAGTTCTAGTAGTAAAAATAAAACAACGCTGTCTACAAATGTAGTATACAAGATGACATACTGTGAATAATTAACATAGTCCAAGGGTGAGAATGTATGCTTAGGTTGAGGTTTTCTACAAGCATGATCTGAATGGATTGGTTTGATATATAGTATTCTAAGAGGGCAACTTGGAAAATTGTACATTTCTTGAACTGATCTCCACACTTGAAGGTTAATGCAATGTAAGAATGTTATTAAATGTCACCTTGGGAATCTTTTTTAAAAAAATGTTTAATTTGCATTAGTTTATATATTGCATCTGCAGAAGTCTGTACAGTCACAATAGGCTCTTAAACTTTACTTGCTTGTTTACTTACAGAAGTATATGCAATAAAGTACATATGAGAGATTAAATTCATGAATGTAATCCTGATACAAGTCTTTTTCGTTCTGAGATCCTCGCTTTTTCTGGATTCTGGTTTTTATATGTTGTTTCTTGTATTGCTTTCTAGACATTTTTGTAAATATGAAGCTTAATTTCTGTCTAATTGCAGTAGAGGAGCAATTCTTTTGCTTTCTTAGCTAACTAATATCTCTCCAGATGTACTTTCTCTATTGCTGTGCTGCTTTCATGTATTCTTAGCCTTCTTGAGCAGCATGAGTGAAAATAAGCTTAGTACTTCTATTTTCTCTTCTCATGATCTGGACTTTTTCTGTTGCATTCAAGCTAGAGTGCTTTATGTATTGTTCACCTATGGAAAATATAGGAAACCACCTAAATTTGTGCTTGCATCCTGCTAGAATCACTGCTTTTGGTGAACTGTATGGGAATGTTCTGAGTTGTTAAACCTAGGGCTTGTAATACATCGTTTAATTTTTTTTTTTTTACTTTTAAAATTTTTGGTGGTAACTTAGCAACACTTGCATGTCACTTTATACCAGAGCAAAGCATATGGCACCTTAGAAATTCAAGTAATAGTTTTATCTGCAGTCATAGAGTGAGTCTGTACTGCTTTGTTCTCAACACAGTAGTATGTGTGTAATGTTCAGATGCAGAGACGATTCTCTGTAATTGTTTTTTCCTTTAGATTGAAGGCATATTTCAGTATTACTGTGTTTTGTTTTTTGGAAGTCATAGGCTGAAAGTGTACCATTCATACACTAGCTTGTTTTTTTTTTATTCTGGCAAAGTTTGGTTCTCAGTGTGTCCGTATCAATAATTCAGAAGTTATCTCTTTCCTTTCTTATGTAGTTGTCATTTCTTCCGCTGATCTCTGAACTTCTTGGTTTTTCTTCTGTATAGTTTCCACATGTTGAATTGGATGTAAGTTAAGAATATTTCATATTATTAGAATGGTTTACAATGGATGGATATAATTTCTCTTTGGCATTTCATTGCTTTTTTTTGATTTATGGTCAAAAACCATTTTATTGGATTGATTGCCTGTCATCTAGACTTGCATCACACCTCTGAGTAACAGATTCCTCATAATTCATTGCTTTAATAACTGATAACTCATGGCTATTTCAGTGGAAACAAAGAACAGTGTATTAATGTTCATAGATATTTCCTTCATTTTGTTCTTCAACAAGCCACCAAAAGCAACCTTGTAGCATTTGATTATGTAGCAGTTAGTCTTAAAAAAACAAAAAACTGTACTAAACATAGAGGTTCAAGTTAAGTAAGGTCACAGAATCATTTAAGGTTGGAAAAGATCACAAAGATCTCATTCCCATTGTATGAGGAAGGTATCTCCTGTGACATTATTCTTACACAATTACTAAATGCTTTGCTTCAGTTAAGTACAGTTTCCTTCTTTAAGAAAAGTATTTAGCCAAATTTAGTCTCTTATCTCATTTCTTGTCACTTTGATCCTAGTATGTGTGATAGCAGCCATAGTGCTGTCTTTCACTTGAGTTTACTTGGTGTTACGTGTTGTGTTTTCTGTGCTCAGCCACTGACCTGGCATCTCAGAGGTAATGTGTATGTAAGCATACACTCCTCAATTTAACTCATGCCTAACTTCAGAGTTACTGAATTATTTGTATGTTAAAGCCTGCCATTCTTGTTTGCTTGTTATTGGCTTATGCATAACAGAATAATTAATTGACTTGCTGCTAGTGCATGTGGTCAGCAATGTATGCCAGGGTCGGGAGGAGGGGAGTTGTCACACCTGGTAACATAGCTGTTGCTGGTCCTGTTTCATTTCTGCATTGGATGGAGCGTTGTTTTGTGTAACTGGAGCTCTGTGGTGATGTTATTTTCTCTCAGGAGAATGAGATCTGTCAGAATGCGTCGTGATTTCTCACTGAGGAAAAAACTGTTACAGTCCTGAAGGGATGAAAAAATGAGTCAAATGCTAAAAGGCCACAGGAGTTTAAGAACAAACATTATGAAACAACATTGAAGACTTGATGTATATGCATCTGTGAATTACTTTAAGGTGTAGAGTGACTGAAGTGTTGAGGCTAGGGTTTTTGAAATATCAAGTGCTGCTGTGGGCTAAAGATGATATGTACTGGACTTTATGCTGCACTGTTATTCAGTACAGACAGCTATGGATTAAGAACTCTATGCTTGGTGTAATGAGAATACCCACAACATAGAGATCTGCTACTTCCATAAAGGAAAAGCAGATACGTAGAAAATCAGACAGTAATGATCATAAGGCTAAGCTGTTGCAAAACACAGATGTCCTGGCTTGGAAGTTTTGTATATATCAAGCTTTTAGATTTGAGACAGTGGCTTTCCATATGTTGATCAGGACAACTTGCCGAGTGTAGATGTGCAGGTAAAAATAAAGTGCCTGACTTTTATCTAATGAGTCACTTCAGCTGAAAGGGGCATGTCTTTGTTCCACCACTGTCTACGAATGTTTCGGTGTCTGAGACTTGTGTAGCTTGTTCCATGGGTTCAGGACTGGGTCCAGTAACCCAGCAGAAAACCAATGCAACCAAAAGAATGAGAAGTAGACTGCAGAGTTAGTTAAGCAGAAACATTTTTAGGTGGAGCTGGCAGATGCCAGAGTAGTGTAAAGGATAAGGTGTATCCTACAGAGGGGACAGGGCAGGGGGAAAGAAGGTAAGGGAAGGAGTTGTGTATTCTTTGTCTGAGGGGAGCTCTGATCGGCTCAGTCATTTTGCACAACTCCACCCTCAGAATCACCATGGGAAAGAATGTGAAAATATTTTGTTGTTGTTGTTGTGGGCTGACTCACAATGAGTCAGCATCTCAGTGATAAATGAGGTAAAGTGGGGAAATAATAGACTGCTCTGGGGGTCTAAAAAGTTTGTAGCTTCTCTTCGTCTTTTTCAGATAGAAAAGCAAGAGATACTGAGGAAAAAGGGTGCATTAACCAAAGCTAAGAAATGTCTGCCGCAGTGGTCTGACATGAGATATTAAACAAACAAACAAAAAAATCCTGTCCTTGCTGACACCAACATGTACTGTTAAGCTTGATAATGAAGTATAAAGGCCAGGATATTTATTCTCTGGGAGGTCATTCTCAGACTGCATGCCATGGGGCTTTTTTGTATGTCAGGGCTAAACTGTTCTTTAGGGTTGTTGAATGGTGATTTTTGGTAATAAGGTGTGCAGTATTGGGTCTGATCTTCGATAAATAGAAAGTACTGTTGCTTGTTTGAGAGAATCCAATGTGCATTTTATCTATTTTCAAGTCCCTTTAGAGGAAGGGACAAAACAGTAAAAAGCTGCATCTCCACTGGTAAAATCACATTACTTTGTTTTAATTACTTTATGTTAACAATGGGTCTGCCTACCTTCCTACTGTTGTTATTTTTAATTAAAAAACTTTTTGGAATATCTGAATATACTTTCTACTCCTGGAAATGTATCATCTATTTCAAAGAACATGAAAAAACGGATAAATATCTCTTGAGTTTAAAACATCACAATTCTTAGAAAACAGAATGGAAACAACTCTTCCCAAGACTAAAGCAAGACTTCAATGGACAAGTTTGATCCAAAGTAACTCTTTTGTTCATTCTGATGAGAGTGTGCTTTTAGGGAGTATTTATTTCTTTACTGTCTTGGTTTTTGCGGTATTCTTTTTCCTCCAGTGCTTTGGCTCTTGATTTCGTTGAACTGTGAGCAAGATAACTTGCTGTATTAGTATGATCAACTTGATAGCAGGAATGCCTGTTGAATTCTCACTGTGTTGCAGATCTGTTGCTAAGGTCCCTATCTTGCTTCAAAGTATTTGTATGCTAGTGCTGCGTTTCTGGGAAACACTTGGCTGCTCTGCTAAGCACTGCAGAGATGGTTTCCATCAAACCTTCCTGTCTGTAGGAGTTACACCGTTTCAGAAAGAGAAGGATATTAGAAAAGATACTCTAACTGCTCTTTTTCATGTGCGTAGAATAAAATGATTTTGCACGTTTAAACTGGGCAGCTATTTCATAGAGGTATGTCACTGCTACAGAATTGTTATAATTGGACACGATGATGTAATCATGTCCTAGCTTCTTCATTTCCACATTGTCTACTCTGTTGTAGGGCACATGTTACTTGGTTCCAAGTTATGCCCACAACATCAGGCAACCAAACAGAAATGTTTATTCCTAGTGATACAGCAGAAATTTACTAGGTGATCTCATATCTTTTCTGACCATATGGTAAGCTTAATTTTTGGAGGTTTACTTTCCATGTGTAACCATCTGCATTTTCAAAATCTGAAATTACGTACATGTTTCTACTAATTTAGGAAAGCTATTGTTTCTGTTTGTTCTTCATAGAATGTTCTGGAGAGCTCAGAGACTGCTCTTACTGATCTTTCTTGTGGTATAAATGGGGTTATGTTACAGGTCCAAACCCATAACAGGTCAAGAAGTAGAAATCAGCTGAACTATTTTCAGAGAAATCAACTTATGAGGAAGTTGTTTTCCTCTTCTGTGTTCCCTTGAAATTAGGGGTTATGGTATGAACTATTTGTACTGCTATAACTGTTCCAACCTGCTTATCTTTGACGTTTCTCTGTAAGACTTGATTTGTTGCAAACAGCTGAAACTCAGTTAAGTCCTGGAAAAGTAAGCTGTACAAAAGAATCCTGTACTTGGAACAGACAGAAAGTTTTGTTCACTTAATTCCTATGATTTTATTGAAGATTTTGCTGTCCCTGTTACAGAGAAGGAAAGGAGGGTCTGAACAGATACAAAGAAATGTTCCAATTGAAATATAAAGCTTATTGCTTAATTTCACTGTGCATCATATTTGGAAAGAGAGGGTGGCTGTTCCTGATAGCTAACCATGTATTCCTGGTTTGTGGAAGAGGGTATTTTGTGTAAAGCTGGCGATGCTGGGAGTCAACCTCATCTAAAAATCCAGCTGATCTTTTGTCTAAAAAATAAAAATAATTTAAAAAATCCTAATTACGGGGTGTGATAGTAGCTTAAGTCCCTGTTATCGGTGTAGTTGAACCAATTGATTCATCTTACTCTAGAGAGAACGCCTTGCAGCTATTTAATATTTTTAGGATGCAGAGGTTGATAGATGAGATCTCTGTGGACTACATTAGGAGCTGAGACATCTAGAACAGGGTTACATACAAGAATCAAGGAGCTTCCATGTAGTCATCTGTCTTTTAAGTAAATTCTGCCTAGAATTCCTGAAACCTCTTTGCTCTCTATTATGTTCCAAATACATCCTTCAGATTACTAGTTATGTCTGCTTCTTTAAACTTACTGATCATAAGCTAGAGAAGCTGGTAATAAATTCAGCTTGCAGTATAGAAAGATAGTGAGAAGGTGCTTTCTTCCGTATCTGCTTTTGGTTTCCTTACAGAAAAATATGCAAATACGCTTGCAGGATGAATGGGGAAGTATGAGAGTTTTATTAACACACCACAACTTTAGTTGTAGCTGCCTATGCTATGGTAGGAAGCAAGTTTCTTTCACTGGAAATTTGCACTGGGCACAAAAAACACAGCTTTCCAGATGTTCAGTGTTTGGAACTCTCAAAGCTTTTTCTTAAGAATGTTTTTTTTTTTTTTTTTCTTCTTTTTTTTTGGTAACAGTATATTTCAGTTGTTCATGTCTCCATCCTTTGTATTTTATTTCAAACTGTGGTGCTGTTGACAGCATTGTAGTGCTTGGTATCACAAAATACAGTGTCTAATCAAAGATCCACAACAATCTTGCAATCAAGAAAATTGTTAAAAACTGTTCTAACTGGGTTCTGCTGAGTACAGAGCTTGCTGAGTTTGATATAGTAGATGTGTGCATCTCTGTGACCAGGCCTGTTCTGTGCTTTTTGTCCTACTCTATGTGTACCCCCTAAGACAGGAAAATATGTCTTCTCCCATGTTCGGTAGTCCTTTTCTGTTTCTCAGCAAAATATAGGGCCAACAGCTGGTGTCTGAATCTTGTTAATATGGAGAGCAGAAAAGTTTTTTCTTCCAAAAATCCCACTGACTCCATTTGGAGAGGGGGAGGAAATAAAGTCATGTGGTGAGGTAATAAAATGTCTTTTTACGTCAGTGGAAAGCCTGTGAGTTTACTAATTGTCTTTAAAATACAGAGGGAGTAACAATTAGTTAAGAGATACTAGACTGGAGTTTGAGTCATTAAACAAATATTTTTGTAAACCTAAGATATTGATTAAAATCTGCTTTGAAGAGGAGCGAGACTCCTATTTTAGGCTTCATCACTTATTTTAAGGAACTTGGGTGTACCTGGCTTTGATCCTAGACATAAATCCAACTGATGCAGATCATTTTCCTTCAAGCAGCATGTTTAGTTAGGAGGAGGAAAATACCATGCTTTGGAAACTGCATGTTGGATGCATGTTTAGATTTGATTTTTTTGAATTGTCTTCTAATAACCCATCTTTTTTCCAGAACCCTGTGATAATATGAGAGAGATTCTTCAAAATGTGGCCAAGTTACAAGGCGTATCAAATATGAGGAAACTAGGTCACTTGAACAACTTTACTAAGGTACGTGCTCATATGTGGTCAGATGGACAAAATGCTTTGCATGTACTCTTTCAGATGCCTGTAAGATTCATCAGACAGTATAATAAAATAGCATGTGAAAATTTACAAGATTTGGGAGAGGGAAGGAATAAACGAGCAAGCAAACAGGTGAATACAAAGTCATGCTGAAATTTGCGTCTGCTGACTGACTTTGTAGTACTGTAGTGCTTAGCAATTGTCTCCTAATTCAGGGATTAAGTTGCTCAGATTGAGCTGAAGAATTGCTTCATGCTTCACAGGATTGAATAAAATATCTGAAATGTGTGATTCTCTGGATGTTAACTGACAAAGCATGGTGAGGGGGAGGGCTGTATTAGGGAGCATGATAGGCAGCGGCTTGAGCAGTGTTAACGCTTTTATTCAGTATGAAAGCTGTCAACTTCCACTGTTGATAATGAAAAAGACTTAAAGGATCAATTTCACTAAGTGATCTATATTGCTGATTTGAGGTTGGTTTTTTTTTTTTTTTTTTTCAAATTGAAAGTTCCTGATCATGGGGCTATAAATGATCTTTGCTTGAAACTTTGATAGGTATATTGGGAGATGCCAGGATTCAAAGTTTTAATAACTTCTGAATGAGAGATGACAGAGTCAGGAAAGAGACTGTGAAAGACTCTCAGAATGACAGC
>NW_024884811.1:14727146-14878239 GCF_019232065.1 Centrocercus urophasianus
ACGAGAGCAGAGAAGACTGGGAAGTGAGCAGTGAGTTGGCAAAAAGATGTCTGCTGTAGGATAGTGAATGGTTATGGCTGAATCAGCATTCCAGATATCAAGGAAAGAGAGAGATGTATTGCAGTAAGTAGGATAGGCAGCAATGGTGCTACAGTGTTTGTGTTACCTGAGCAAATGTACTGACACACAGGAGTTGGTACACCTTTCTGTAGTGTCACATTTAGGACTACATTCCTGGAGATGAAACCTATGTCTCAGCCGCAATTGGCTGTAACCAGGATTCTGCAATTGGCTGTAACCAGGAAAGGAGGTAATAGTAGAGAATTTGTGGGAAAGCAAGGTTTAAATGATCACTGTTACATGTGACAACATTACAACAGCCAGGAGGCTACTTAACGGTTTTGAGGCGCTCAAGAATGAAAGATCAGGGATAAATGTGGAGCCAATTGATATGAGAAGGACAAACATTCATCATAATCTTTCAAGTAGGCATGTTTTTTTGGCTGTTCAAAGCACTCCTTATAAATTCTACAACACTCCAGTGATAGCATATGAGATACATTTGGCAGGAGCATGAGTACTGTGAACAAACTTAAGATAGCAAGTAAACTTGTCTTTTAGTGTTTTAATAATAAAGCTTTAAGTACTTCATCTTGAGCTGCTTCAGAGTACGTGAAAATGCATAGCATTTGCTGAGAAACTGCTTATTTACAGTAAAATCTTTTTGTCATTTTTTTTTTTTAATTGCATCTGCAGCCACTAACTGACAAATGCTGCTACAGTTACTGAGATTACAAACTAGTTCAAGAAAGCCACTATTAAACTGCAGTAAAAGGCTCATGTGTTTTTGTGCTGATCTGGAAACGTATAAATTCAGTTGCCTCTAAATTCTCTAGCTACCTTAAAACTAAAGAACTGGATTTAGGTTCCCGGGTGCATAATTTTTGTAAGAAGTCAGCATTTGAAACTATGGGCCTAAAACAGTATCATTTTATTACTGAAAGTCAACAGATGCTAATTAGTTATAAATAACGTAATTAAAGGATAAACCAAAATTTCTGTTAGGAAGTTAATTTTGAATGATTTCACAAAATATTTTGAAAAGCTGCTATTCTTAATACTGACCCAGTGTTAAAATTGGAAAATGCATTCAGGAACATCGAAAAGAATTTTGTCAACTGAACAGTGGCAAGGAGTGAAGAGTTTCTGAAAAGTAATTTGCATCTTTGACTTCTGAAGACAGACTGTAGTTCATAGTTGGGTTTGGATCCTAAATCAGAATGACCTTGTGCAAGGCAGACATCCTAATCTTTGGTGTTCAGCATTTGTTTAGCGCTTTCAAAGCAGGTATTCCAGGGAGACCAATATAAGCATATAGTTTGTATGTTTAATTTTGAAAACCCATCCAATTTTTGTTTGAATTGCAAATCAAATAATGACGTAAAAGTTGCAAAATGCATTGTGGTTGGAACTGTCACAGAATTACATAATGGCCCAGGTTGGAAAGGACCTCAAGGATCATGAATCTCCAACCCCCCTGCCACAGGTAGGGCCATCAACCTCCCGATTTAATACCAGAGCAGGTTGCCCAGGGCCCCATCCGTCCTAGCCTTCGTGGGGATCTAGGGAAGGGGCATTCACAACCAATTTCTTTTCTGTTGGGTGATCCACCCATCAAATCCACATCCCTCCAATTTGGAGATAAGGATGTGGTGGGGGACCATGTCAAAGGCCTTGCTCAAGTCCAGGTAAATGACATCGGTCGCCTTTCCCTTACCCACCAATGCCATCACTCCGTCATAGAAGGCCACCAGACTGGTTAGGCATGACCTTCCCCTGGTGACTCCATGCTGGCTGTCTCCGATCACACGCTCATTCCTCATGTGATTAAGTGTGTCATCCAGGAGGATCTGCTCCCAGAACCCTGGGATGCACGCCGTCCAGCCCCGTAGACTTGTACACATTCAGTACCATGAGGCAGTCTCAGACTTGCTCTGCCCTTGGAGTAGGAGAGGGGGATTTACCACCCCAGTCCCCACCTAGAGGTTTAGGGATGCAGAACTTGAGGATGTGAGAGGGATGTGAGAATCCTGGCCACCAGTGAAGAGCGAGGCAAAGAACTCATTCAGTACGTCAGCCTTCTCTTCATCTGTTGAAGCCAGCTCTCCTTTTACATTTACCAGAGGAGGTACACTCGCTTTGACCTGTCTCTTCTGGACACTGTTCCTGTAGAATATCTTTCTACTGTTTTTCACCCACCATGTTTCTGTGGTAGCAACAAGGTCATAAATTTCCAAGTGCATCATGTTTTCCAGCTTGTCCTTCTTATTTCCCAGACTGTGTGCATTGGTAGAAAGGCACTTCAGCTGGGTTTTCCTTCTCACAGCCTTTACAGAGGATTTAGCTTCCCCTAGAACAGCGGCATCCCCCTGCCCTAGTCCATCCCTTTGTATTCCACACTTTTTGCTCATCAAGCTTGGTATGACCCCTTGAACGACGCACTCAACCCCAGCAGCCTTCATTTTGTCCCCTTCCACCTTCATACCTAGTTTAAAGACCTTTCAATGAGTGCTGCCAGTTCCTTGGCTAAGATCCTATTACTCCTTGGAGACAGGCTGATTCCATCTGCATTTGCCATGCCTGGTGCTGAGTAAATTGCCCTGTGGTCAAAAAAACCACAAAATTCCTGTGTTTGCACCAACTTCTAAGCCATTTATTTATGAGGTGGGTTTTTTGGATCCTCTCAGTATCCTTCCCTGCTGCTGGAGGTATAGAAGAAAACACACCTGCATGCCTGCCCCATCAACTACGCCTTCCCCTCTCCCCCCCCCCCCCCCCCAGTCCCCTGCAGTCTTTCTTGATAGTCCTTAGGGTTTTTTCAGCGACTTCATCACTGCAGCCTGAATATCAGTAAGGGGTAATAATCAGAAGGGTGAATCAGTCCAGGAGGTTTCCTAGAAATGTTCCTGACCCCTGCCCCAGGGAGGCAGCACACTTCCCTGTGGGTAAGGTCAGACTGACATATAGGGCCTTCTGTTCCTCTCAGCAGGGAGTCACATACAACAGCGACCCTTCTGTCCTGGGTGGAGGCTGTCTTGAGTTGTGGGGTTGACTGCTTCAGCCGAGGCAACCTCACATGTGGACCTCCCTCCACACCCCATTCACCTCTCCCTTGAGTTCCAGGGCCTCAAACCTATTGCGCAGAGGCACCTGGGGAGCTGAGGATGGTTGAGATGGGGAATGCCCACTTTGCTGAGCTGGTATCAGTTTCCACTTTTCCTCTCTCAAATTGCCTTGCTCTGCTTGGCATTGGCAGGGTCCACCACTGTCTGTTGAATATCACCCTGGTGCCTTTCTAGGAGAGTTACACTGCTTTTGCCACTGCCCAATCCCCCACCCCCCCACCAGTTCTTCACTGTTGTTGTTAGGGGGAGGAGAGGACAGGAGGCTCGCTGCAGCACCGTCTGCCCTCTGGCTCCCCTCTACCACCTGTTTGCAGGGTGGCAGGGGGTGACGTGCTCCACGTGGAGCCTCAGCTGTGTGCTAGGTTGTTTGGGGTGATAGGGACTGGCACCACCAATGGACCTCCCTCTCACATTCCTTTATGGTCCTCAGCCACTCCACCTCCTCCTCCAGGATGACCACAAGGCTGAGTAAGTTATTTCGCTGGTCACGTCTTATACAAGTGCTGCCTTCATTGCCTGGCACTGCAGAGGCCATCTCTGGCACTCATCACAGCCAGTGACCTGCACGCTAGTGTCTTGTGTTTGGGCCTCAGTCTGGGTCTCCACGTTCTTCTTGGCTGCAGTCTTCCTTTTGCGTGAACATGAGACCTCTGTCTGGGTCTCCGCAGCTTGTGTGGTGGTAGCCTTCTGCCGGGGTGCTGGCATGGCAAACCAGCAGGCTCACTAACACCACTAGACGGCCTTAATGGGGTGACTGATCAGTCCCGCCCCGCTGCCAATAGTGCTGGCTCTGCCCTCGCCCCATTTGCCGTGTCGTTAGCAGGAGACCCCGCACTTATCACTCACTTCTCAGGGATAACAGCAATCTCTGGTAGTCCCGTGGACGGTGGCTTACGGGTTTCTCCTCGTTAAAACAGCCCACGTGATTCTCACACCCTGACTCCTCTCCGTCCCGGAGGCTTTTTGCAGGCAGGGGACGTGAATGCAGAGCCGTTGCCCCGGCAACGCCCACGCCACGTCAGCCGCTCTCGCGAGAGCTGCCCGTCTGCTCTGTTGTCTCGGGGATGAGGGAACCGACCGAAACCCCCTGTACCGCCCAGTCAGTCGCTGCGGTTCTGGCTGGGACGGCTCCGAAGCTGCTAACCTTGGCGATCAAACTGCCTATTGTTGAAAAACCGTCCTTGTTTTTTCATTCTAGTGGTTAAAAATCTGGGTACAGGGGGAGTTTTTTATTTCACTTATGCACTCTCATCTGCTGCTATGAATTGACATAGTCTCAGTTCCTTGTTTGCAAAATAGAAGTATGTGGAAGGCAGTAGAATGCTTGATATGTTTGTTTGATAAGTTAACAGCTGAAGATGTCTGTATTCTGTTTTGAAATCTTGTTGGTATTGATGAACTTCATCTATACTCTAGCGTTTAATCCGTGTGGAAGTCTGTAAGAACAAAGTAATAGAAAGGCTGAGGTTGACATGACCTCCAGGTCCATCTGTTCCCACCACTTGTTAGGTAGGGATGCACAGAGCAGGATAGTCAAGATCATGTCTAGGTGGCCTCTGAAGATCTCCAAGGAGAGTCCACAGCTCCTCTGATCAGCCTGTGCCAGTGCTCTGGCACCCTGTATTTTTATACTGTGGGTAGGGAAAGTAACTGACATTTTTAATAGTGTATTTTGGATAAAATAATATGAAAAAGAAACCAAACTGTAAAATCCAACCTCTCCTACTATGAATGTTATTACACTAAAAAAAGCAACAGAATGGCTGGAAAATGTTAGCATGAAACAATTGCTTCCTGCTGACCCAAATTTTTCCTTCAAAGACTGGGTAGCTGTTACATTTCAAAGGAATACTGCTCTAGTCTTCTGGTCAGAGGGAGCAGAACACTTCTATTCTGGTGAAAACTAGTAACGAGTTAACATGACTTTCCTGGCAGACCTTGTGGTTGACTTTAAACTTTGCATTAATTCAGAGGTATCTGAGATACATTTAGATTTTTTCCCTTGAAAGAGACTAGATTTTCAAGGATTTTTTTTCTCCTACTTGTATGTTATGAAGAGTACAAATGCACAAAATTATTTTTGAAGTTGTTTACTTTTATTTAAAGAATTACTGAACTGGACTCCCAAGATTTTATGCAGAAGTTAGATAACTATTAAAAAAAAATAATTGTGATGAGCAGTAAGTAGGATTTCTTTCTTTATTTCCAAGACTGATGGTTTAAGGCAGATACTTAGTATGAAATTACTGTGTCAGAGTTGGAATTATATTTCCATTTTTCTTTCCAATCAAGAGAAGTTTTAACTAGTGCAGCATGTGTAGTTACTGTGCAAAGTATGCTGGTATTTTATAGAAAGTTGTATTTTATCCATCAAATATTAATTAGTACTACTAAATAGTAAAAACCTTAGTGTTTAATTCCTTGGCTTTTTGATTGCAGAACATGAAGTACTCTCGTCTTACAAGCATGTAAAATTTACATTTTCTACTTAAAAACATAACATTCATGGTTCTGATTGATATTCAGAGTACTGAAAAGAATATTTTGTTCTCAGTTTTTTTCTTCTTGTCTGCTACTCATCCGCTAGTACTTGAAGCAGTGCCTTTGAAAGTAAAATGATTTAGGGAGAACCGCCTGGCCTGTATTGGGCAAAAACAATCATGTAGCTTTCAAAATGCCTTTATCACTATTTAAGTAATAGGAATTTTGACCTGGAAAACTGAGGATTTGACCTTTTAATAAATGGACGGTTGCACCTGCAGTTATAATAGTGGTTTAGAACGTTATGTGCCGCTGGCTTCAGTGAGCTGTCTTTGCTTAAGCAACTTTGATTTATAAAGCCATCCAGAGAAGGCAACCGCCTTGTAGTTTCCCATCTTTTACTGATTAATAACAAAACATGGTGGTGCTTTCTGGAGGTTTTTTCCCACCCCAGTGAGAAGTAGTAAATGATGAATTACTGAAAACCAGAGGGAACAGTAGAGTTGTATTTACCTACTTGAAAAGGTCTTTTGTATTTGAAGTACTCACTTAGAATCCTGCAGTATATAAGGTTTGTTTCCCTGTTAGCGTCTGAGAAACTTATACTTCTTAAAGCTGACACCGTTTAAATATTAACAGGAAAAAATATTAAAATAAATATTAACAGGAAAAAAAGAAACAGATTTTGTGGCACTTCTGTTTGTTCACCAACAGTTTCATTTTTCAGGACAAAATGTAGCATAATTCTTTTTATCTGGACCCTACCACCTGAATTGCATAAATCATACAAAAAATTATCAGTCAGCTTAAAAACTTTTTGGTTTATTGTCTAATGAGACTCTACTGCTCTGTCTTTCTGCTAGCTTTTGAGCATGCTGTTGGATTTTGATAGAAAGTGGGCTGAGTTTGGGAGCTGTCCCAAAGTCTGTGTCTGCCTGATTCATGGACCGTTGCATTGTCTTGTTTTCTGCTTCCACTGTCATTTTAGGGTCTGTCTTGTACCAAAGATCATAAAGTCTGAATGCAGTAATTACTGACTGTAACGTTCATCCAAATAACTATACCATTATGAACAAAACTTGGTACCTCTTGATAAAGTATGTAGCTGATAGGGATATTCAGCTATGGAACAAACTTGAAGAAGAAAGAAATGGGTCTAAATCAAGAGTCTGTAGTTTCCATACAGTTTTCTAGTAAGACTGAAATCTGCTAAGCGACCTCTTCGTTTATATTACTGCTGTGATTCAATCTGTATTTCAAAAATTAGTGTAATAATTGCATTTTGGACATATGGAATAATATCAAATTTTTCTTGTTAATTGCTATAACGGTTCTGTCAATTTTAAACATGGAAGAGTCTGTGCGCTTAGTTTGTGTATGCTGTTGACCTCCTGTGGTTTTGTTTTCAGCTACTGTATCCAAGACATGTTGATGTGTTGCTCATATTGCTATGACTCATCCAAGTAGCATGAAAAACTCATAGCTGACAGTAAACATACCAAAAAAAAAAATACCCCTCACTGTAAGTTAGTCACTGTTTGGCCTAGAGTATTGTTTCATGCTAGTATTAAATCATCTGTTCAGAGATGTTTTCTGCTATTCCCATTAACTTACCATTATATCAAAAACTTTAAATTTTAGCTGTAGGCAGTTCTAACATGCAAAATACAGATTGTGTGTATGTGTATATTTATATATATGTAAATTTAAAAAACATGAAGTGTATTTGATTAATCCTAGGAATTTAAATGGTAGGGTAATTTTTGCCATTTTAGTGAACTATAACATTGTCAAAGTAAAAGAAGATGTTTAGTGTTCTGATAATGCTTGTGCCTACACACTTATACTAACTGTTAAGCATTACAGTAAGGAATATATCATAGAATGGTTTGGGTTGGAAGGGACCTTTTAAGGTTATCTAGTTCCAACCCCTGCTATAGGCAGGGACACCTCCCTCTAGACCAGGTTGCTCAGGGCCCTATCCAGCCTTGAATGCTTCCAGGGAGGGGGCATGCACAGCCTCACTAGGCAACCTGTTCCACTGCTTCACCATCTTCATAGTAAAGAATGTCTTCCTAATATCTAGTCTAGATCTACCCTCTTCCAGTTTAAAGCCATTTCCTCTTATCCTGTTGCTACATGCCCTTATAGAAAGTCCCTCCCCAGCTTTCCTGTAGGCCCACTTCAGGTACTGGAAAGCTGCTATAACGACCCCCCAGAGCCTTCTCCAGGCTGAAGAGCCCCAGCTCTCTCAGCCTGTCTTTGTATGGGAGGTGCTCCTCCCTCAAGCCCTCTGATCATCTTTGTGGCCCTCCGCTGGACCTGCTCCTACACCTCAATGCCCTTCTTGTGTTGAGGGCTCCAGAACTGAACACAGTACTCCAGGTAGCATCTTACAAGAGCAGAGTAGAGGGGCAGAATTAAACTCCCTTGTCCTGTTGGTTGTGCTTCTCTTGGTCAACCCATGGCCTGCATTGCAGACTTGTCTGTCAGGAATTGAGCCAACTACAAAAATTACTGCATTAGGTCCAGATTCATTGATCTGCGTAATGTTATTTGAAAGTGAAATGGAGAGGAAGTAGAAAGATTTTGCCTTAAATATATTTCAGAACAGTCTTTTATAACCAAGCAAATACCCAAAGCATTCAGACCAGCTGAACAGTATCTTATTTACAAGCAGCCTCTCTAACTTTCTTCCTTTTTAAATATATATCAATCCAGCTTTACTTTATAAGTGTTTGGGTTTTTTTTCTTAGGTAAATTGACTTAATGTATTTTCTATCTCCTGTATGTATTTTGCTGCTCCACTTAGATCAGTATGTCTGGTCTTGAAATGTAGAACCAAAAATTTTGTTCCTTATGCAGTGTAAGAGCAGCCTGCGAAGTAGAAAAAAAAAAGTCTCTTAGTCTCAAACATGATATATGCCTATTGCATAGAAAACACTCTTAATAGGACTACCTTATGTTTAAAATTAACATATCCTATTGTTTAGGTTATATGCTACTGTAACTCATAAATCTTACCTTACTTTTGAAATAGCTACCATGCTCCATATTTGATACTCTGACATTTCTGGAGTGTTTGTATTTCTCTACTGGATTCTTCACAGTTCTCCTGTGACTCTTAATGTGTGGTTGTTGATTGTTATGATACTGTGTTCACTTAACTGAATTTTCTTATCCAATTTGTGCACTCCTTTTGAATCAGTGAAATATTTCGAATTCTGAACTTGCTGTCCATCTTTTATATTATTTTCTAGCTGGTAATCCTGTAAGAACATGATACTGTGCAAATTCTAAAGAGATCCAATATTTAAGTAATGGTGGCCCCTTGGAGTGAGAATAACTAACTAGTAGCTAGTCTTGTGCTTCCATTTTTCTTAGCTAGTTTTAACTATTATTCTCTTGTGAGGGGTTTTTCACATCCATGCACATACTTCACATACTGATAACAATTATCATATTCAGAAATTCGTATAGCAGTTAAACTTTTCTGAAGTTACAAAGTATCATCAGTTTTCACGATTGAGTTTCAAACTAAGATCAAATTGTTGAAAAACTTGGTACCAAGGAGCTAATAGCCACACTGTGTGTGTTTGACAGAGAGCAGTTATATTGCACTAGCTCTAGACTAGTCTTGAGAATTGAGAACTGAGTGCATAGTGGCACTTCAGGATACGAGTTTCTCTGCTGCCTGCTGTTGTGCGCACATTAGTTGCAATGCTGTTTCTAGTTTATGGAAGAATATGAAAGAAAAAAATGAAATCTCATCCAGTAGTAAGGCTTGAGATTACCTGAAATGACAGTCCACTACCAGGGCCAACTGCTTTTTAAGTGAAATCTCTGCATTTGTAATTATAGTTCCCTTTGCACGTTAAACAGAACTGTGCCTCTGCAGGAGTGTATTTTGAGGTTGATCTGCAGAACCACTGAAATAAGCAGCTTGTACTTATGTCAGAATGTAGGGAAAAAGGTGCTGAAAATGGTCTGTTGTATGTTAAATTCAGTTTTCTCATTTGCTAGTGGGAAGAATTAGGGGAGAGGTCCAGATATATAATGACTGAGCCTGAATGACTGCTGATGAACTTGTCTGAAGTGAACAAGAAACTGTTTTTACTTGCTGTCTTCTCACAGTGTTCTGCTTACACTCTGCCAGCCAATTTTTACAGTTCATGAGATATCAATAGAAATGCTAAGACAGCAGTGGTGGCCTTAGGCAGTCCAGCAATATGGCATAAAAACAGATTGACAGTAGGATTTCACATATTGTCACAACCAGTTAAGGCATGCAATTGCCTAGTTTTATTATTTAAAATTTAGAGGTGGGGGAAGCTGGTTGTATTATAACTTTCCGTATACTTTATTGTTTCTGTTTATAGCCTCTGCTAAGAAAAGTGGAAAATCGGCAAGGTTACATTTTTCTTAGAGTATTGAATTGACCTCGATGAGCTCTATCTTTGGGCTACAATTCTGTCTCACTAACAGCTTTGGTTTTCAGCATAGTTGTTGTGCATTTTTCTCAGAATTAAAAAATATTTCTTAATACGTAATGTAGTCCTTGCAAGAATTTGTTCTTGTTGAGCATAAAATTAAAATATCTTCATTTTGAGTGACTGTTGTGCTAATAAAATTGAATTAATAATAAATAGGCAGCGTATGCTGTATTTTAATAATTCCTGTGGTATTCACTAGTTGCACAAACACTGACTTTCCTTACAGAGGAAAACTGTTAATACTTCTGTGACTAAGAATTCAATGAGTATCTCTTTCAGAAGAAAGGGACAAACTGCAGAACTGTTGCAGTCAGTTATTAGTCACTTGAGTTTTTGGAAGTCCTTTATTTCTAGTGATTTCACATTAGGCTGTAGAAGTGTTTTATTGTTTTAGGAATGGGCAGTAAATAAGATGTCTAGGAACTTCTTTGCTGCTCATATGAAGGAGAACAGTATCAGATCTTTTCGAATAAGATAATTTTTTTTTCTCAATGTGTTAAAGCATGACATGCACCTGATTTGCTCTTTCTGAGACTGGTTTTGGCCTTGAAAACTGCATTTATAAAAATTAAGCCTTATAACTGACAAATGAGCTTGAAGTGTTTAGAAGCTCCTACAGCTTATGTAGGAACTTATGTAGGTACATTTAACCTTTGCACTTATTTTAGATGTATCAAAAATTGCAAATCCTGAGGAATTTATGGCAGGTCAGGCTGAATATCTGTTGTGGGACACATTTTTAGCTTCTCCTTTTTAATGTGCCTGAGCTGCTGTAGACAATCTGTGTCTAGCTTTGCTTCAAAACTGTTGCCCTAGCTGTGTTTTTCAATGCAACTGTTTTACATTCTTTAGGCTTTCTAATCTCTGCTGAGGTTACCAGTTGCACAACAAGTACATGTCCTGCAGATAGCCTGAGAGCAGCTGGAGGAACAATCTGAAACATAGCATTTGAAAGTAAAGTTGAAAAATCTGTCAGTAGGCAAGTTATTCAGTTGTGCAAACATTTTTCTTCTGAGAGGAGTATGACTTCTGTATCTCATGTATATAGAAACAGCAAAAATAATCAAGGAAGTCTGATTTTTGGTATGCTTCCCCTTGTGATGAATGAAATTCCTTGCATTACTCGGGAAGTACTACCAAATATCTTATGTTTTATGTAGTCATTTTTTATAGAGTTGTAAGTAACATATGTTTTGTTTTGTTTTTTATTTTCAGCTTCTTTGTAATACTGGCCATGCTGAAGAAAAGCTAGGTTTTACATACGACAGGATCATAATATGGTAAGTTATACGGAAAACAGGGATGCTACAGAATACTTTGGTAAAACTGTGGTACTTTAATTGATTGAAGTGCAGTTAAATAAACTTTATTTGTATTTTTGACTCTGATATTTTATAACTCCAGTGTGTTTAAAATGTCATAACATGAATGTACACTTTATGAATATTTTATTGTGTAAAATCAGAAATAAACAATACACTTTCAGGCAAAGGGGAAAAAACATTAGCATGAATATTTGTTCTATATTTCCTCAAATGCGAAAATACCTTTAAATGTCTCAGTACTTACAGGAAGGACTTGTATAAAAAATCTTTTCTTAAGGAATTTGGAGCGTACATACTCTTCATGTTGGTGTCAGATTGAAAGGTGAACATTTTATGTATGTGCATATGCTTTGCAGTGCTGCTCAATTTGCTACTAAGATAGTGTGTGTATACTTTCAAGTGGAATTTTCCTATATTCTGTATCATTTTCTAACACTTAAAAGTAACTACATGCCTATTTCGAGAACTTCTGTGAATTTGTGTAAGCATTGGCAAATTGTCACTGAGGTTCAGCGTTGATGGTATAAAAGAAACAAGATCCAGTATTTTATGACTTTGTGTTCTTTCAAATATAGTCTCCTAATTTAGGAGAGCAATTTTAGAAAAGCTAATCAATCTTTCAGTAAAATCTAAGTAAAAATTAAGTAAAATTAGTGTGATTTGTCTGCAGATGCTGTAGGTACTTTTGTTAAATAGAACTGACTTTCTCTGGTTAAGATGAATGTTATTTTAAATGCTCATATTTCTGTGGATGCATATTTAGCTGTTTAAAACTTTAGTACTTAATAATCTCCTCATATCTGTTATCTGCTGTAGTGTTCTGCATTGATACAAAACATCGCTGGAGGGCATAGCTTCAAAATTAAAAATTTACCACACATTTTTAAATACAGCTCTGGAATGGTTACGCAAATACTGTTTGTTTTTATAGGAAAAAAACTCTCAAAGGTCTGCTAATCCCGATACAATTGGATAAAAATACTTTGTTCTCAGTAAACAGAGGGAAGAAAAATAGCTGTAAATGCTGAACTTTCTTTTGAGTGTAGGATGTAACCTTGAGCTAGGCTAAATACATATATTGCTTTGGAAATAATTTAAGTTTGTAACTTGCTCTGCAGACGTTCTTAATTTTGCCTTGGATTTTCATACGCTAATCTTCTAGTAGAGAACAAATTCATTTTCACTGCAAGGAGTTAATTGGATATAAGTAATGCTGTATGAGCTTCTGCATTTGTGGAGTATAAATGGTTAACTTTAAAACTGTAGAGAATTAGAAACTGTAAGAGAATTAAAGATTTCAAGAAAAATCATGCATTTCCCATAAAATTTTAGGTTTTGGTGCTATTAATCCTGACAGAACTTTTAACGTTTAAAATTAAGGACAGTTGCAGTGTGGACAGTAATCTGCAGCAACTACAGTTATTCTTGAGTTAGAAGATCTGATTTTTAGAACTCATTCTTTTTAGTTGGTCTAAGTACATTGTAGTTCTTTCCTGCAAGAAGATGGAGAGAATAGTGACATGTTTTATTGTCATTCTCAGTGTAGACTTGCTGGTTTCCAGAGCATCAGGCCGTTGGTAGCTTAGCAGAGATCTTGAGCCATGAAGAGCATGGAACACTGGTAGGCCTCAAATTTCTGAGGTCTTTAACATACCAACAGGCTTTGGCCATTTGAAGTTCATAATATTTACAGTTATCTGATGGATTCAGAAACCTGTCAAAACCATAACTTGTTTTTACTGTAGAGAGTGGGGATGAGGCAGTTTAGGAAATAAGTCTTAGAATGAAGCTGTGGTAGGCAGCGAATATGCTTTCTACTTTTGTCCTCTGTTAGTCCTTCCATACTTTTTGTCAGCATTAAAGTTTATTTATCTTAATGCTATCTTAATAAGTTTTTAATTTCTCTAGTGACACTTAAAATACTGGAGCAAGTAGAATGCTGTTAAGTCTTTATTCCTTATACCATCATAATATCTCTTTAGCTTTTAGTCAGATATGTGCATAGTGTGCAGATCGGAATCGCTTAGTTGATCCAGTGGCTGCTTCAAAATCCTTTGCATTATCTCAAATTTAACAATCTTGAACTTTCATAATCTTGTTAGTTTTAGATACAGGTAATTGTTAAATTGCCTTGAAAATTCTTATAGCCTTACTCTGTTCTATTTAACATAATGCTATCTGTAATTTTCTCATAGTGTTTTTCCAAAATGTGAATTGTGTATTAAATCCTGTTTTTCAAAGGAGATTGTGAATCAGCATAAAATTTGTCAGGACAGAAATCTTCCACTCATTCATCTTAGATTTTTGTATTCATTCTGTTGATTTATGCGACCAGTTTTCATCACCCTAAAATGTCTGTGTATCCCTTTCTTCAGTCTTCAGCAACTTCTTGTATTGAAGTTGGATTTGCTAACTTAGGGAAGTGTTTCCTTTTTAATATACTGTTGTAGCAACTCCTTTCAAGTATTTCAAAAGATTACCAGAAGTCATTTTGCATAAACTGTATTTTTTTCCTCATGTGGTTAGTTAGTTTTCTTTCAAGAATATCTGATGGTTGCCTGGATGCACTATGGAATCCTTTCTGTAGACAAATTTATTACCTTTTCTCTCTTGTGATTGCTACTGTTCTATAATAGAATGCTAACAAACATATGAAGATACTTCATGTAAATGTTCTTTTCAAACACTTCACATTGGCCCATCAAACTTCTTATGTAGTAGTTCCTGATTTCTTTCAGCTCTTCTACTGTTTTCATTTCTTATTCCAACATTTAGTATAATAAAAAAGGCAATAGAATAGAAATTTCATTGCAGAGCAGTGACTTAATATGAAGAAGGCATGTTTCTCGAAGACTTCTGTCCATCTCATTTGCTTCGTTCTTTCTCCTCTTCTGGTTCTCCAGTAGATCTGATTCATTTTTTAAATTTTCTACATGAGAACCCACAGAAATGTTCATATACACATGCATATATGTTTGTGTTATTAACACTCTTCCCCTCCCCAGTTTTCTTTTTCTTTTTTTCTTCTGTGATTATTGGCTTTAAAAAGTCAGATTTGTGTTTTTTGCCTAACATGTTTTCTCAGGTTTCGTGGTTTGATCATTGATCAGCCAATGCCTTAGTTTCTTTACTTTGTTTTCAATTGAAAGGTTTTGGTTTGGCCTTGTAGTTTTGTTGTAATTGCTTTTATTGGAGCTTGATGAATTTTTAAAGCCTGTAATTTAGGACTTTGTCAGCTAGCTGTAGAGTGGCTTGGATTGGAAGGAACCTTAAAGATCATCTAGTTCCAACCGCCAGCCATGAGCAGGGTTGCCTCCCACTAGATCATGCGGACTGGGTCACCGTCCTACTTGGCCTTGAATGTCTGCAGTCATCGGGCATCCACAACTTCTTCGGTGTCTCACCACCCTCTGAGTAAAGAGTTCCCCCTTAAGATCTCACATAATCCTCCCTTCTTCTTGTATAAAGCTCCTCGTCCTGTCACTACCAGTAAAGAATTGGTCTTCTTCCTGTTTATAAGCTCCCTTTGCCAGGATGAAAACAGCTAGCTCCCATCATCTTTCTTTGTAGCTGAGGTATTCCAGCCCTCTGGTCACCTTTGTGGCCTTCCTCTGGACCCAATCCAATGGCTTCATATCTTTTGTGATCTGAGCCCCGCCTTAATCTGAGCTCAGTTCTCCACATGGGCCTTGTGTGGGCAGAACAGATGGAGGGGCAGTCACCTCCCTTTCCCTGTTGGCTACTTCTCTTTTGATGCAGCCCAGGATACGGTTGACCTTCTGGGCTGAAAATGTCCACTGCTGGCTCATATCACGCCCACCAGGAATCCAGAGTCCTCTGCAGGGCTGCACTCAATGAGTGCAATGCCCTAGTCTGTACATATATCTGGGATTGACCCACCCAAGTGTGCTTGGCCTTCTTGAACCTATTAGGTTCGTGTGAGCCCACATGTCAAGGTCATCCAGATCACTTTGGATGACATCCCTTCCTTTTATATTAACTGTACCACTCTGTTTGTTGTCATTTGTAAATTTGCCGAGATGGCACTTGATTTCCCCCATGTATGTTCTTCATCAAGATGTTAAAGTGTGCTAGTCCCAAGACAGACCCCTAGAGAAGACCACTTGTAGTTGGCATCCACCTGGACGTCGAGCCAGTGATGACAACCCTCTGACTGTGACCATCCAAGCAATTCTTATTCTCTTAATAGACCACTCTTTAAATCCATGTCTCTCTATCTTAGTAATGAGGATGTGATGGTGGACCATATACAAAGGACCATATCTTCCTTTGTCCCCTAATGCAGTCATTGTGATAGGTCACCAAATTGATTGGTCAGGCATGATCTACCCTTAATGAAGCTGTGCTGGCTCTCTCAGATCACCTCATTTTGCATTTCTTTCAGGCAGTCTGCATTTTCCATGCTTTGTCACTTTTTAAATAACAGTATGCCTCTTCTGCTTTTAGGTAACTTCATAGTGTTGTCCTTCACAGTGGTTTCACTGTTGGTATCAACTAATTCTTGTCTACAAATTAACGTTGTCTTCTCTTGTGAGTTGTAGAACAAGCTGTCAAAGCATTATTGCTTTAAAAAACTTTAGAGAAAGTTTTTGTTTTGTTCTGTTCAAGGAATGTTTTCCTCTCAAATATAAAAGTAAATGTACTTTTCTTGGGATAAAAATCCTTAAACAGTATTTGGCTGTCTTAAGAAACATCGTGGGTGGCAACAACTTTGTTTTCTTGAGAAATGCATACTTTCTGTATTAGAAGTAAGCTCTGGAATGTCCTAAACTGAAAAATCCAAACCAATTCTAAATAGCAAAGTAAAAGTCCAAATAGAAAAGTATCATTTAAAAGAAGTGAGTTGTATGAGCTTCTCTCTGATTTACATCTCTATAAATCTGCAATACTAGAAACCAAGGATGACTCATGTCCTAAGAAATATGTATTATCTGCTTAAGACAGCTGAAGACTTGCTTATTCTTCTTTTTGTCTGCTTTGCCTGAGTGACTCTGGGAATATCTCCTAGTTCTGCTTTCGTATAGGAAGGATCTTTCCTAACATCATAATATTTAAAATCTGTTTCTTATTTTCTACATGGCTCTACATAAGCTCTAATGAGCTTAAAGTAAGCAAAGACAATTAGTAGCACTCAACTTCTATGTGAAAAATCATATTTGATTTTACAGTAATTATGGTCTTCCTGAAATAATTCCCTGCTGGATATAGAAAGTAATAATCAGTTTGTCTTTATTTCCATGTGGTGTGTCAGCCTTTCTATACATATTTCATTGAGTAGATTACTGTTAAAATGACTTCTACATGGACTGACTAATTGATCTCCAGAAAGATCCAGAAGATCTTGGCCTCAAAATAGTTGATTATAGTGCAGGACCATTTTAGAAAAAGAAATGTTGAAATGCTTACAAATCTATGCTTTGAAATATGTATTTTTCATTTAATTTCTTATTTCACACAAACATTTTGTATCTTCAGAGAGAAATGCTTATTAATTAGTTAAGACACAAATTTGTCTCAGTTGAGTGTCAAGATGTTGTTTTGAGGATCCATGTTTAGGAGTTAACATTGTAGAGAGGAGAAAATCCTGCCTACCTGTGTATCTTTCTGGAAATTTTAACTGATCTAGAACACTTTTTCAGGATTATTCTTGTATTCATCTGCTTTGATAAATAACATGTCGTATACAGTGATATAGTGATATGTTACTTCAGGGATGCACAGACTGATTTTAAAAGTAAATCATTGTTCAGATTAATATATTATATCAATATTGGTATCAATATATTGTCTTAATCTTCTGGCAAGATAATGGTTTGACTTCTAGATTGTACAATATTTCAAAGACGGAAAACTAATTGAGAGTATTTCTCTTTAAAAATCACATTTTATTTTAAAGGAGTAGATAGTACCTACATGTCAGGTGGTAAAATCTACCAACTACTATGTAACTATATAATTATCATACAACTATATAACTATACCAACTACTCTATAACATATACTGTATGTTTGCTGTCTTTGTTTCCTTTGTTGTAGCTTGCGGTTAGCTTTACTAAATGAAGCAAAAGAGGTGCGAGCAGCAGGATTGCGAGCCCTTCGCTATCTCATTCGAGACTCTAGTATTCTCCAGAAGGTGCTAAAGTTGAAAGTGGATTACCTGATTGCCCGGTAATTTTCCCTTCTTGTTGTAAATAGAAATTTTTTGAAATTTTATATTACATGTTTTTCATGGTTGAGACAGGTGAGAATAGGTTTAATATCTTCTTACGTTTTTTATATGTAGTATTACAAGTCTATTTAATTCAGGGTGGATAATGTCCAACTCTTAAGAGGAGGACAGTGGTCATAGCTTCTAATGCAGAGGCAGTGCTGTTCTAATATTTGATACACATGAATAATGTAAAAAATTAATAAAGATGTGATTGAATCACAAATGCTATTAATCAGAAATAAACATGTGATATTATTAGTAGGTTGAAACCTTTGTAATTTTCATGTCTTCAGTTGTTTTGCATAGAATGATAGAATGGCCTGGGTTGAAAAGGATCCAAAGGTCGTCTACTTTCAACCCCTCTGCTACGTGCAGGGTTGCCAGTCTCTAGACCAGGCTGTGCAGAGCCACATCCAGCCTGGCCTTGAATGCCTCCAGGAATGGGGCATCCACAGCCTCCTTGGGCAACCTGTTCCAGAGCATCACCACCGTCTGAGTGAAAAACTTCCTCCTAATGTCTAACCTAAACCTCCCCTGTCTCAGTTTTAAACCATTCCACATTGTCTCATCAGTATCAGCGTATGCAAACAGCTGTTCCCTCTCCAGTTTGTATCTCTTTCAAGAACTGGAAAGCCACAATGAGGTCTCCCCAGAGCCTACTCTTGTCCAAGCTAAATAAGCCCAATTCCCTCAACCTTTCCTCATAGGAGAGGTTCTCCAGCCCTCTGATCATTTTAGTGGCTCTCCTCTGCTCCAAGAGCTCTGTGTCTTTCTTGTACTGGGGGCCCAGACGTGGATGCAGTACTGCAGATGGGGCCTCAGAAGAGCTGAGTAGGGCGGGGACAATCATCTGCCTCTCCCTCCTGGCCGCCCCTCTTTTAATGCAGCCCAGAACACAGTCGGCCTTCTGGGCTGCAAGCAAACACTGCTGACTCATGTCCAGCTTCTCATCTGCCAGGACCCCCAAGTCCTTTTCCACAGGGCTGCTCTCAAGGAGATCTTCCCCCAGTTTACATAAATACCTGGGATTGCCCCAACCCAAGTGCAGCAGTCTGCACTTTACCTTGTTGAGCCTCATTAGGTTTTCATGGGCCAACTTCTCCAGCCTGTCCAGGTCCCTCTGAATGGCCTCCCTTCCTTCCAGTGTATCAACTGCACTGCTTAGCTTGGTGTTATCTGCAAAGTTGCTCAGGGTGCACTTGATGCCATTGTCTATGTCACTGATGAAGATGTTAAAGAGCACCAGTCCCAAAACAGACCCATGAGGGACACCACTTGTGACTGGCTTCCATCCTGGCACATATCTATTGATTACAACAGTTCAGTGTCCAGCCAAACAATTCCTAATCCATCAAACAGTCCATCCTTCAAATCCCTACCTCTCCATCTTTAGAGAGAAGGATGTGGTGAGGGACCATTCCAAACGTTTTGCAGAAGTCCAGGTAGATGACATCTGTTGCCGTTCCCCCATCCACTGATCTTTCACATCCTTGCCAACTTCAGGTCCAACTGTGCCTTAACTTTCTTAGTCATATCTCTACACATGCACAGAGCAGTCCTGTATTCTTCCCAGGCTACACAACCCTGCTTCCACTTCCTCAATATTTCCCTCTTTTCCCGCAGTTTAAGCTTCAGGTCTTTGCAGAGCTATGTCTGTTGCCCTCCTCTGCTTGGGTACTCCTTCTGGGGGATGGAGAGCCATTGAGCTCTTGAAAGGATGTCCCTAAAGAGATGCGAGCTCTGTTCTCTGTACCCATGCCCTTATAGACAGTTTCCCAGGGGATCCCACTCAGCAGTTCCTTGTACAGCCAGAATTTTGCTCTCCTGAAGCACAGGGTCCTAGCTCTGCTTTTTGCTAGGCCCACATTCTTTCAGATCACAAAATCCAACAGGGCATGGTCACTGCAGCCCAGGCTGTCTCCAGTCTTAACCTTTTTAATGTCCTCCTCTGCATTAGTGAGTACCAGGTCCAGTAAGGATTCACCTTGGGTTGTTCCATCTAATACCTGGACTATGAAATTACCCTCAACAGACTTGAGGAATCTCTTGAATTGTTTGCCAGTTACCCTAGTAGATATCTGAGTGGTTGAAATCCCCCATCAGGACAAGAGCCTGTGAGCACAACGCCTCCTGCAGCTGAGGCAAGAAGACCTCATCCACAGGCTCCCTCTGATGAGGTGGCCTGTAGCAGACCTCAGCCACTAGATGCCCTTTACTGGGCCAATCCTTGAGTTTAATCCACAAGCTCTCAGCCTTATCGTGCCTGTTTCTCAGGCACAGCTCTTTGCAATCTGTCCACTTGCTAACATAGAGGGCAACTCTACCCCCCTCCTACTCCGTCTATCCCTTCTGAAAAGCCTATAGTCCTCAATCAGAGTATTCCAATCATGGGATTCATCCCCCCATGTTTCTGTGATAGCAATTAGGTCATACTTTCCCAATTGTGCCACAGTTTCTAACTCCTCCCGTTTATTTCCCATGTTTCGTGTATTGGTATAGATGCACTTCAGCTTAGCTATTGGCCTTGTCAGATTTATTCCAGTTCTTTGTATTATCATTTCCATAGTGCTTTAGAGGCCCAGTACAAAGTCAGGACAAAAAAAGTAGTTCAAACCTGAGAATTTGTAGTGGAAGTAAAACTTATGACACCACAGTGATACTAAAGAGCAAACTAACAATGAGATGATAAGGCCAGCATGGTGACTAGATGAATTTACTGTTACTTCTATTGCTTCCTTCATTAAAATTTCCAAGTTTGTTACGATGATACGAATGTGTGCATGTTTCTGGATTGATGCGCACACACATGCTTGGTTTTAGTGTGCTGTTAAATTCTGATGGTCAAAGGCACTTTTCTGATCTGAAAGCACTCAGAACATGTTGATTTAAAATAGTGCAAATGCTCTTCTTTAGTCTCATTTGAAAAGACAGATGCAGCTAGCACTAAATTGTTCCTGAAGTTGTTATGCCTTGTCATTTGAAAGTATTCTAGTCATTTACTTACAATAAAAACAACTGAAAATTACATAAACTGAACGTAGTCTGCAAACTATGAGTATGCTTGCTTAAAGGGATTGTTTTTAAACAATTATTCATAATAAGCTTTCTTCTGTTTATTTAGTTGCGTGAATACTCACACAATATGATAACTGTTAAGGTGAAAGTTAGTGCTATAAAAAAACCCCACAATTAAGCATGCTTTTGTTTTTTGATATTTTAGGTGCATTGACATACAGCAGAGTAATGAAGTAGAAAGAACACAAGCACTTCGCTTAGTCCGAAAGGTAAAAATTTAACTGCAAATAGTCTTACTGCATCTGTCAGTCGGCTATGCTGACTCGGGAATTTCTCTATAAGCAATTTTTCTTTATACACTCTTATGAGGAAAAAGACTGACTTTGATGTTAATCTTTTTGACTGAGAATCTTGAGCAGGCTAGAAAATTCCTGCTGGTTTTTCATTGATGGAGATAAAACTGAACACAATTATTTACCTTATTTTTGATACCAAAATTCCTGTGTTAAGAGTAGTATCAGGTAAAACTTCAATGCATCCTTTCACTTATCCTTTTCATAAAGGAGAAGAATAAAATAGAAAGTGTTTTTGATATCTATAAAAAGCATTTCTTGATAAACTTGTTTTAGAAAGTTTGCAGGTTAAGTAGTAAAATAAAAAATAACAACTTCAAACTTTGTAAACTTTGGAGATTTTTTGTTGCTTTTTTGAAGAGTTGGCATGTTAATAGTGTATTTCAGTTATGCTCTATGAGGATGTTTTGTGCTGAGAGCTTTGTAACTTAACAGTGTCTATAAGGGTAAAAATAAGTTGCTTCAGAAAGCGTGTTAGCATTTAGTAGATATTATATACCCATTCTATTGCTAATTATTATTTTATGCTGTTCTAAAAATGAAAGGCTGTGTGGGTGGGGAAGAGTTTGTATTTTCTTTAGTGTGTTAATTTAAGGTTTCCTGTTTTGTGGGTAGTAATGTTATGTATGACAAGAAGTTTCTCAAATGTGTCTTAAAAATTAACTTGTTATAGTGTTAAAATGTATTTCTTCTCACTTTAGCATTGCAAATAAAGAAAAACAATCCCCTTTGGCAAACAAATATCTTAGACATCTCGCAGAACTGTAAGAATGAACTTAGGACAAAACAATTTTGGAAAAGACCCAATTTTTTAAAATCTTTTTTATTTTTGGAAAGAAAAGAATGTGAGAGAAAATCTTCACAAGTTGGCTTGAAAATTTTTGTAGATATTTGGTGGCTATTGAGCATTTTTTCACATTGCATATTTTTCATTAGTAGAAAATATGATATGATTGGGTGGACTTTAAGAAAATATGTTGTTCCCTTTTAAAGCAGTCAGACAACAACAAAAACCTATTTCTCCTTAGTAATATGTCTGCTTATCTTCAGTAATGCTCCTGTTCCATAGTACATAGGATATGTGTATTTAATTTTAGCAAACTGAAAATATGTAACTACATAGTTTTTTCAGCCTCAGTTAAAGCCTTGGGTTGGGAAGTCATTTGTTTAGTTTGATTGTTTTTGTCTTTAATGTGTGCATGCAGCCTTTCTCCTTAAAAGTGGTTTAAATTCTGCTTGTCTTAAACTAGCAGCTGAAAGTTTTGGTACAGGAGCTCTTAAGTAGCATGAAGGACCATTTGCTATTAGGGCAAAAATTTTGTCTTAAATTTATTGCAAGTGTTTTTTATATCTTAATTTAGTGACTGTTGACATATGAAAGCAGATCTGGTTTCGTCTGTGCTTTTCAATATGAAATGTTTAAAATCTGTATTTTTTGTGATGTATCTATGCAGCTTATGATAAAGGTACATTGGCTGTTACTTCTATCAGGTACTATACGGTTACTTCTATCAGGTACTATACGTGAGGGTTCAGGGATGTATCTAGCAGTTGCCTTCCAAGTAGTGTAGCAACATCTTTTGTTGACTGTTATTTTTTTCTTGTCTACAGTTCTCTGTTCCTTTGTGTGCAGCTGCAGGTCCCTAGAAAACATAATTTTGGTCTTGGCAAATTGAACAGTTGAATAGGTATAATGAATGTTGTGGTATGGATTAATCTTACAGAAGAGTTTCTAATCTTCTCTTTGTCAGTAGCTATCTCTATTATGATGAAATAATAAAAAAAAAAGCAGGAAGAGAATGGTAAAGTAAATTCTCAAAAATTCTTCAGAATACCATAAGAAGTTACAGGATTTGCAGGATGTAGCCAAGTTATATGTAGAATTATTAGTACAGTTTTATCTAAGAAACAATGCTGCTGAATCCAAATATGTTTTGAAAAATACTGTAACAAAACCAGATCATATTTTTCTTTCATTTTTAACAGATGATCACTGTGAATGCTGCATTGTTCCCCAGCTCTATTACTAATTCTTTGATAGCAGTTGGAAATGATGGTCTTCAAGAAAGAGACAGAATGGTTCGAGCATGTATTGCCATTATCTGTGAACTAGGTAAGATAATTGAAGCTAAGAAAACTGAAATTGTTGTCATCAGTTTTTGAAGGGATTCTCTTGTGTGTTCATAGTAAATAGCTTTTATTCAAATAATAAAGTGAATTTTTTTATTAATTAATGAATTAGAGTTTAAATCTTCTTAATGTCTATTTTGTAGGTATAGCTTGATATTAGAATTAAAAAATAAGGGCTTTAAACTGAAAATCTCTTAAGCATCAAAGATTTTGGGTACAGTGCTTTAGGTACTGTACTTTAATAATTGGCATTTTTCTGTTAAATATTTTCTTGAAACAGTTGATAATTTCTAGGATTAATGGATTGGAAATTGTGAGATCTTCATACGTGAGTTTCAGAGTATTTATATAGTATTTATATAATATTACTTAGTATTAGTGAAAAATAACTTCAGTGTTTTCAAGACATAGTTTTCTGGTTTAAAGAAATAAGTAATTTGCTAATTTTTTAAGTTAAAAGTATCCAAGCTTTGTAATTCTGGACTGATATTTTTTTGGAGGAAAACTTGAGCCTTACTGTATAGAAACTTGGTTAGAAATATGGAAACTTGGTTAGAAATACAGTGGAAAATTGCTACCCAATGGTGATTAATTGACCAGAGTTTTAGTTGATAAAATTAATTAAAAATCTCAGTTCATTGCTGCAGTCTGTCAGTTCCATTATAAACCTTATGTGTATCTCAGCAGCATTCAGGAAGGAAAGGATATATATGTTCTAAACAGACACGTTTGTCATGCTGAAAATCTTGAGATGTTTTCTGTCACCTATTGAAGTGACCTGTTTTTCGTTTAGCACTTCAGAATCCCGAGGTGGTGGCTCTTCGGGGTGGCTTAAGTACCATCCTGAAAAATGTGATTGATTGTCAGCTGAGCCGAATAAATGAAGCTTTGATAACTACTGTTTTGCACCTCATTAATCATCCAAAGACCCGTCAGTATGTGCGAGCAGATGTAGAGTTAGAGGTGAGTTCATTTTTACTTAGTGACAGAAATTAAACAATATATTGGTGATGAAGATGTTTAATTTTCAGTTGAGATTTCACACTTGGTGTTAATGCAAAATGTCAAAGCAATTAACTTTTAAACAAAGAGCATGATTTGTAAAGAAAGAGTAATATGACAAGTTGTAGTGGGACTGATGAAAGGGCAAAATCCATTAATTGTTTTGTTACGTGAAAGTAATGCATGTCTTTCTTTTGTTTAGCGAATTTTAGCTCCTTACACAGATTTTCACTACAGGCATAACCCAGACACGGCAGAAGGACAGCTCAAGTAAGTGTTAGTGCTTTGACTTGTGTACATGGAATTGCAACTAAAATATTTTTTCTCTTAAGTGACAAAACAAACCAGGGGACTAACACTGAACTGTTTGAAGTTGAAGGCAATGGCTAGTTAGAGTAGCCATTTATAGGACGTTGCCAAGTAGCCAAGTTTGTAGAACATTGTTAGGAATTAAGAATTAAAAGATAAAATTATTCTTCTCCCATAATATTTCTTTTACCTGGTATTATTACAATCTGTGTATCTTCTAGTATAGATTTCTTTTTGTCTTAAATATTTGCAGTGTTAGTATATTTGAGTTAAATTCTGTTTAGTGGTTGTACGGTAAGGCTTGGGGGACAGTAATTAAGCCATTGTATTGTGCCTATGGTCGTGTAATAAGAGTGGTACCGCAAGGGTTTAGCATGAGACCTATGCTGTTTAGCATCTTCATCAGTTCCCTGAAGGTGAGGAAGAGGTACGCTCTCAGGAAGTTTACACATGATAGCAGACTGTGGAGCTGATAGAATAAAAAGACAGTGCTGGCATCCACAGGGATTTCAAGTAGGAAGAGTGAGCCAAAAGAACATGATGAAATTCAGCAAAGGCAGATGCAGAGTCCTGTGTCTGGAAGGACATATTATGAGGTAGACTGCGAGCCTGACTAGGTGGGAAACGGTTCTAGTAGATAGAATGCCGAGGGGCATTGACAAGATCGACAGTGTATTGGCCTACTTTTAAAAGTTCATAGCTAACAAGTTGGGGGATGTCATTTTTCTTTTCAATTTGCACTTGCAAAAATTCACGTAAACCACTGGTTCTGATTTTGGACCTCTTAGTTTAGGATAGTCAAGGAGCAGGAGCATATTGTGTGAGGGAAAGCTTAGGGAAGAACCTGTGCAAAGGTTATCAAGAAGAGATAGTGGTGCATTGTGAAGACATGAAACAGCAGAGAGAAACTGAAAAAAGAAGTTCCAACTTGAGAAGCAGATTTCTGGGAGGTTGCTCAAGTGTTGAAACAGACTGTTCCAGATAAATGGTACAGCCTTCATCCTTGAAAATTTCTGAGACCTGACAGGATAAAGCCCTGATTATTATTACCTGGTTTGCTCTCATAGCCAGCAGCTTCTTTTTGTAGAAAATTAGAATAGGTCACAGAAGTCACATTCATCCTCACATATTCAATGTTCTGTGTTTGTTTTTTTAATTATTAAATGTCAGTAGATTATCAGACTGGGACAGTGTCCAAGTCCTTAGGCCCCTGCTACAGTCTTAGTATCAGTGGAGACTTCGAAGTGAATAACACACCAAAAATAGGTGTTTAGTGTGTAATCTTTCTACTACAAAACTCCACTGAAGAAGAAAGACACAATGATTAAAAATGGTAATCTTTGTATATGTGTACATATTCAATGAAATGTATATGCACACACAAAAATGCAAGTGTACATGTGTGAAAATTTTCTTACTCTTGATTTTTGTACCCTGTCCAGAATTGCAGTTAACTACCTGCTGTGTAAGTAACACAGTTTATTTTACAGTAATTAATTGTGTCTTGTCATATTTGTTTTATGACAGAGAGGACAGAGAAGCACGGTTCCTAGCTAGTAAAATGGGAATTGTGGCAGCATTTCGATCATGGGCAGGTAAGATTTCTAATTTGTTTTATCTGTTGACTGACAAGAACTTTTCAGTGCAATGTAATGGTTTATTTAGTCACACAATCTGACAGTCTTGTTTTTTTTGTCACTTCCTTCCTGTAATGTTTTGATATTGTCAAATTTGAGGACTCATAAACAGTTTCTTTAGACTAAACCCTATAGATAGGATGCAGCCTTATTTTCAGTTCAGAGTACTGTATCAGTTGTGCCTTAATGGTGATACTTGGTATTTGGTGGGTGAAAGAATATTGAAAGTAGCATTGTGTCATAAGAATTTGCCTTTGAAATTATACTGTTAGTGTAATAAGAAATCTTTATCTACGCAAAAGTTTTCAACAGAGTAGATTGATTAGCATCTGCTTTTACTAAGTTGTGTAGTTGAAGATAAATCCCAATCTGGATGTAGTTTTGGTCCTCTTGTGTAGAAGACATTTCTGAACCCAGAAAAGTTTTTTGTATTTTTTTTAAATCCTTTCTATGCTTTCTCTACTATCTTACGATACTTAACATGGTAATAAGGCCTCATTCTTTTATCGAAGTCATTACAAATGAACTAAATCAAGTCATATGACCCCTACAGAAATTTTGGATAGGCTTTGCACATGCTGTACTTAAGAATAACTTAGACTGTATAAAAATTGTTTTGATTGTAAGACTATTTAAATTACTTGTGCTTTCAGAACTAGATGTTCTGAAAAACTGATCAGAAATCTTAACATTGAGATATCCTTTCAAAAAATATCTCGTGTTTTCTTGATGCTGAGGTGCAAGTCTGGAGTGCTTATGATAACTCTGAAGATTCTACAAAGCAATTTATGTTAGGAATGTTGCTACATTTTCTCTCATTCATACAGTTAGAAATAATACCACAATTTTCTTGAAAAGTTCAAGTGAGAATTGTTTTGTAATGTATTGTTTGCTGTGGTACTTTTTCAGATGCATGTTCTCTTATTTTGTTGGAGGCTAAGAGGGCATTAATGCTTGTAGTACGAAAGTGTCCTCATAATGTCATCCTTCCCAAAGGCCATGTTGCAAAAAAGACTGAACATCTATTTGGTTTGGTTTCTGTTCTGGCTTTTCAGCTTTATTCTTCTTATTTTACCTGTCTATTCTGTCTGTGCTTTTTTGTTCTGCTTTCCTAACTCTTTGGACTGAGTTATTCTGTAGAGTTTATTACTACGTACGTACTTTATCCTCCACTGCAGTCTTCATCTACAATTGAAATTGGGACATGCAGCAGTGACTTTGTGCACTGAAATCTATTCCTGCATTGCAGTAGGAAGGTGGCTGTCAACTACTCTTGGGAAAAAAAAAATGATCTCTGTGGGTACAGAGCTAGACATAAGTATTTGTGACATGGAAGTTATGAACTTGAGGATATCATTCCACATAAAGTACATCATAAAAGTTAACTAATTGTTTTTACTGAAACAATTTAAGTAGTTACCTAATTTCATTTTTTAGTACTTCCTTCTGAATTAAGATTTATTTATGTGTTCCAAGAACTGGGCCCTTTTTTATTCATGTGAAGTTATTTCTTGGATAAACTTCTTTGGTTTTAGAATAGTGTTACTGTAAGGTTTTTTCTTTTGTAACGTGAAGAAAAACAGTAAGGAAATGAGCAAGGTTGCTGTCTCAGGAGCCACATCTTGAATGAAGAGATGTAAGTATAAACTGAGGCTGAAAATCAAAGTAGTGGTTAACTTCAGGTGGTATTCAGTAGCATTTAAAAACAGTTTAAGTATTCATCCTTTTAATGCTAAGAAATTAAACTTGTGTGAAAATACTGTGTAGAAGGACCAAGTATGAGAAAGGCTGTCAGATTTTATGTGAAATAAAATAAGTTGTTTTGGAAGGTGAGTCCTTCTTATTTGGGATAAGATGACTGAAAGTGATGCATAGAGAATGTTATTCTAAATATTTAAACTTGCTTTTCAGAATACATCTGAGATTAAAAGGAAACTAATTACTGGTTGGGTTAAGACACAATTTTTGTTGCAGAATCTGCTAATAGTTCTTTGTACATCTTCTGGCCTAAGACCGATCCTTTGTTTATGATTTTGTCTGTATGCAGCTTCTTTGTGAATATTGTTTTTGTGGAGATAACTTAAAAATACTGTTAACATTAAAAAGAAACTATATCTCTTAGTGTTGAAATTACTAGATTTTGTTAAACATTGATTGAAAATGAAAGATGACGTAATGCTAGTGATTAGTAACTTTTGTCATCTGCACTTTTGCTCAAGCTAGAAATCACTTAATGTTGTCTAATATCTCTTTTTTTTTGGTGAGGAAACATTGTGTATTAATTTTTTCTAGGTATTATTAGTCTGTGCAAACCTGGAAATTCTGGGATTCAGTCTCTCATTGGGGTACTTTGTATACCAAATATGGAAATACGGGTAAGTGTTAAATATTTCCTACTGGAATAGGAATATATTTGATGTTTTAGTTAATATGTTTACAATTTTTTAAAACAATTTAGTGGTCTAACAGAGAATCTAAATATGAGACCACTAGTCTTGAATTTATTTGACCCTTAAATTTCCTGTGTGATTTTTCCATGTGGTCAAGCTGCCTGCTCTTTCTGTGTCAGTGGAGTGTGAATCAAAGCTCACTCTGTCTGACAGGAGGGAATGGAGGAGGGAAAAGGGAAAAAAGTGTTAGACCTGAGCAGGCAGTAAACAAAATATTTGTATACGCAGGAATATTTTTGGCATTGGAACTGATTTACTATTATAATCTGTAATCTTACTTTCTTTCAGTTTATTTGCTTTTAGTCTTAGTCTCTTTTCTTATTTTATATATATCTTGAAATTACTCTGTATTAAAACAAATTTTAGAAATATGCTAAAATACTGTGAAATTGGTGCTGTCAAGAAAAATATACTTTCAACTGCTGTTCTTGGTTTTAAGTTTAGTTCTCATTCATATTTTATGATGTTTAATTACTACATTACTATTTAATGATTTTTTTTTCATTTGATATTTAATTGCTACAGACAGTGCAGGCATTAAGAGAATGTCCATCATTTCCATGAATTCACGTTATATCAGTGTTGCGCAAGTTAATCAGTTTTTGCTTTGACAATAAGTAAAAAATAAAAAATAAAGAGTAAAATATTTTGTAAAAAATGTATGTATAATCTGAGGAGCTTATGTTTCTCTAGATTGCAGTGACAATAAGGCACCATTGTAAAGTGAGCAGAACTTCCTTTTTTCTCCAGGTTCCTTTAGAAAACATGCTTATAATCCAAAAAACAACTCCAAATCAGTTGCCAGTTTTAGCACACTGCAAAAATCAACTTCAGTGCTAATTTAATAGTGAGCAGAATGGCTGTATTTTCTAAATGTATCAAATTGTTGTGCTTTTTTTCTTTGTTTGTTTTTGTTTTTTTGGTTTTTTTTGCAGCGAGGTCTGCTTGAGGTTCTCTATGACATTTTTCGTCTTCCTCTCCCTGTTGTTGCAGAAGAATTTATTGAGGCACTTCTTAGCGTAGGTAAGTATTTTGTTCACACAAGAATTCTGTCAAATTCTTCTACAAATCTGATGAACCCATTATCTTTCCCCTGGATTACAAATTATATCAGTATTAACTTTTTCATCAGTGAATTCACGAGGTATTCTGAAGTCCTGTTTAAAATCCTTTTTCAACAAATTAACAGTGTTCAAGCTACAAGTCCACTTTTTTTCTGACGTACTTAATGTGTCGAAGTTGGATAGAAAATCAGTAATGAAGCATAATTGAGCATTTACACAAAAGACTGTACAATACACGTTATTAGTCTTCAAAGCGTTTGAAGCATTGGTATGTAGAAGTGTTGGCTGACACAGAAAAGTTACTCAAAAGTATCTCTGTATATTGAAAATATGCTAATTTTCCTCAGTGCACTTCAGGAAACTTACTTTTCCTAGGGTAATTGTATGTTTTCATGTCTACATTAAGAAAAGTTACTCTTTTAAGTTTAGAATTATTTATTTGCAAGCTTTAAAAATGTCCTCTACTTCTTTCTCACAAAAATGTCAGCCTGAAGAGAGTAATTTTGAGTCTTTCATGTTCCATCATCCTCCAAATTCTAGTTACGGATGCCTGTCAAGGGCTTGATTATAGAAGCTTAATCCTTGTTCTGAACTTCACTATTAATAAATCATTATTTGTTGCACACTTGTGACTTTGCTAGATACGCATGTACATTTAAAAATGTTACAGTGTTTTCAGTTGGATAAATTTCTTGTGTTTTTGAATAGGAAAAATTTTTATTTTGATATCTAAATGAAATATTTGTCCTAGCTTTGAAGTTGGCCTCACTTTGTGTAGTAGTGTGGATTGAATGAGTTGCTGAAAATCCTTTTTGAACAAAAGTTTTCTGTAGTTTCAACCCTGAGGGTACACCTGCTCATAAAAACTACTATTAAAATAACACTGAAATACAGAGCTATAATTGGCACTGGCTTTGTTTGTTTTCTTGTAGATCCAAGCAGATTTCAGGACTGCTGGAGACTGTCTGATGGCTTTGTAGCTGCTGAAGCTAAAACTATATTACCCCATAGAGCCAGGTCACGGTGGGTATTTAATAAACTCAGACTAAGCCTTTGGTTTATGGTGTACAAAAGAATTGCTTTTCTCTTGCAGAAATAATTTGTAAAAAAAAATGTTTTTTCTAAACTCTTTCCCTATGTTTTTCTCCTTAGGCCTGATCTCATGGATAATTATTTGGCTTTAGTGCTTTCAGCTTTTATTACCAATGGACTTCTAGAGGTAACTGGTGGTATTAGATTGAGACAGATGCTTACTGCTTATCTCTTAAAAACATTGAAATGAGATATGATATATACATCATATATTAAACATTGTAATTATTTTTTAACTTACTTTCCAGGGTCTTGTAGAGGTGATCACCAGTAGTGATGACCACGTGTCTGTTAGAGCAACTATCCTTTTGGGAGAACTTCTGCATATGGTAAGTAAAGTTTCTTTCTGAGAATATTATTAGTAACTCATTGAAAATAGTTATTTTGTTAGTAAAGATTGGAATTTGTTTGGAACTTGGAACATCCACTTTCCATCAAAGCAATAGGCTATTTTTTTATTTTGTAACACTTCATACATTAAAAACAGCATGAATTAATAGGCTGTTCATCTCCAGCTCTCACTGTTTCTCCACCTTGCCTCAGTAAAGCATTGTATTTTTAAGATAGATGTGTGCGAATTCACTTATCTGTTACTTTGTTTGAGAATAAAACTGCTACTTGTTTTAGCTTTTCTGTAAAGGTACTAGTGACAGCATGCTTAGCTTTCTGCTTCACAGATGAAACTTGCACATTCAACTGGAGCACTTCTTAATATTCATTTGTGCAACTCCCAACTTGAATTGGTCTTCCCACACGGCTGTTGATAGCCTCCGAATAGCACAGAGAAGTTGAAGACATCTTGTTTCATGCCTCTTGCCTCTCTGTGTTTGAAGAAAATTTGATCTGTTTGTTCTTGCCTGGACATGATGTTCTTAAATGCACATGCAAGTGCTACTTTGCAGCCTGCTGAGGAACTGTTAGTCATATGTGAAGTGGTATGGTTTACATTTCTGGCCAAACAAGTGGTTTTGTTTTTCTCCACATCCTTTATTGACAGCAAGGAGAGTACACACTCTCTGTTAAGGTTTCTTGTGTATTTTTTGCTAATTTTTGTGTGTGAAGTATCTTTCGTTGTGCAAAAGTATTGAATGGACATGGTGAAATTGTATTTCTGATTTTATATGTATTTTAGTACTCTCATACACGTGACTTAAAAGGATAACTGATACTTTGAATGTTTTTGCGTGTTACCTCTTCCTTCCAGCTACCACCAATGCAAAAAAAAAAAAAGAAAAATTAAAAATTTCAAGATGGAATCCTGCAATTGTTTCAATTGTTTTTAGTTTTAATTGTTATTCAGATTTATTAATTAGATAAAATATTCAAAATTGTGCCCAGTTATTGTTGGTAATATGTGAAAAATTTTCATGGATGTGTGAAGCTCTCATGAGAAATAGTAGGTTTTTTCAAATGCTGATCCATCAGTGAAAGACAGAAATGTTATAATAAGTTATAATAACCAGACTTCTTTTTTTTTGTTCAGGCAAACACGATTCTCCCTCATTCTCACAGTCATCACCTGCACTGCTTACCGACGCTAATGAATATGGCAGCATCTTTTGACATCATGAAAGAGAAGAGATTGTAAGAATTCCAAGTTTCTCTAAAAACAAAAATAAATATGTCCTTTCTTGTAATTGAACAAAAAGTGCTTCACATAATTTAAGTTGTTTGAGGAACGCTGGGAGAATTTCATAGATCCAGTATCTTTAAAATGTGTGTGTAAACTCAGGTTTCTTACCTGTATTTGCTTTTAGAAGACTTTTTAAAGTGAGTGTGAGTGGGAATGTTTCTTTTTCTTTACATAAAAAGTTATAGAAAATCCTTCTGTTAATTTGGTCATTGTTTTTGCCATCCTGGCTTGTTTGATCAGTATTTTGATAAGTTATCTTCACATTTTGTTTTGTTGTATCATCAGTGATGATTTACAGAATCTTTGCAAACTGCTGTTGTAGAATTTTAAGTGACACTTGTAGATTGCTTCCCAGAAAGTTTCAGATTTTCTCTTTGTATTTCTAAAGATCCCTTATGCCACCAAAAGATTTTGGTATGTGAAAATATTTATCAAGAAAGATATACTATTTTGTAGACAAACATGTCTATTAATTGGGCTTGAGCCACAACACAGGCCTTTCTTTTGTTGCAAATAGTGTCAGTAGTTTGATTTAAAAAAAAACACAAACAAGTCTTTGAATAGTGACCTAACTTGAATGAAACTGAATATTAATATATGAAAAGTGCTAGATATAATTATTATTAATATTTTAAAAAATTATGTAATTTGAGGTGAAAATTATTTCTTGGTATATACTGGTTTAAACCATTAATAGAAAAATGGTTGTTGTGTATCTTTGCCTGAAACTCGGTTTGCAGGGTATTTTGCAGGGCATTTCACTTAGAACTCTGGGAGGAAAGGAAGAGTGAAAAATACTTGTGAATTTCAGGTTTTGTACTTCTTGGCATTTATGGATCCGATAAAAGAGCAAGAAATCCTGTTTCTGTTTTAAAAATAAGATTTTGTAGTGTTACATTAGGCAGTCTAAGTTTTTGTGGACACTGCAATTTTTCAGAACATAAAAAATTGCAAATGTCTACACAGGCCTAGGTTTGTATAATTTAGGTGAAAGAATCTGCATATTTGCTTATTTGAAGATGTCAGAAATTAAGAATATTTCCTGTGCTTCGTGGGAAAGAGTGATAGGCTTACCTTCTCATGTTTACACTTTCTTCATATGCTCAGTAGTATTTTCTGCTAGCAGTATTTATTGATATGCCTGTCTTTTACTAGAAAATTTCTTACATGCTGCTGTTGAACTGTTAAGATATAAAGAAGACAGCATACTGCTGACGCTGCTGAGGCCCGGGAGTTTAGGGGTCATAAGGGGAGGAAGAGAACTGACAAGGAATGCTACTTCAGACAATTTGACTCTAATCCCTTAACTGCAGAGTGTTGATCTACTGTGACGTTTTATATACTTTTTCAGCTTTAATCTTCACGTGTTCTAGATGATCTCTGTAGATACCTTGTAATTGAACTGTTGTATTTTTCTGTGAAGTGTGAAGGGCACTGCTGGTTATAGAGTAGAAGAAAAGGTGTCAAGTCTCGTTCTTCAGGAGAAATTCTGAATATTTTCTGTGTAATTTCACTGCAAGATTAAAGCACGTGAATGTATGAAAACTTGCATCAAGACAAGCGTCTTTGGCTTCAGAATTGTTGGTGAAATCTTCCTTGAGCTATGCTAATTGAATTTAGTATATAGCACTAATTCTTTAGTTGGCTCTTAGTGGTCAAACAATGATTACAATATCTTTTTTACTAGACGAGCAAGTGCTGCACTGAACTGCTTAAAACGATTTCACGAGATGAAGAAAAGAGGACCTAAACCTTACAGCCTTCATTTAGATCATATTATACAGAAAGCAATCTCAACCCATCAAAAAAGGGATCAATACCGTGTGCAGAAAGACATTGTTATTTTAAAGGTATTACCATTATTAATCTGTCAGAATTTAATTTGAAATTGTATTTTGGATACTTAAATCCCACCCCATCCTACCACCTCGCTTTTTAATGCAGAGTAATTAATATGATTTTTATAGATCGTTTCATTCAATATTTTCTTTATCTACTTGTAGATACCATGATGTGTTTTCTAGAACTTGATTGAGTGTATAATAATTTTAATGCAATTTAGGTCGCATTATGGTCTCTTGCTCTTAGATTACTACTTCCACAGTAGAACAACCGTGCAGTTTACTCTCAGGTACAAATTACTGTGTAGCAGAGCGCTTCTAATGAGTGTACATGAAAAGTAAGTGTATCGTGTAACAACTACAGCAGTGATATGAGAAAACTTTTCATGTCATTGTTGCAGGATACAGAAGAAGCACTGGTCATGAATCTGCGAGACAGCCAGGTTCTCAACCATAAGGAGAATCTTGAGTGGAACTGGAATCTGATAGGGACCATACTGAAGGTGAGCATAAAAAGATGTAATACAATTTTTATAAGCACCTGTTGGAAAAAAGACTGTTTCTATTTCACATAAGAGTTATTATTAACTTCATACTATATGCCATAGTTAGCTTTTTAGATGTTTTATTAAGGGACATGGTTTAGTGGGGAAATATTGGTGATAGGTGAACATGTTCTTGGAAATCTTTTCTAACACTGATGATTTTATGATAGTCTTCTTAATTTCAGTAAGTTCGGAAATTGATTTAATCAATACCAATATACTGTACGTACAGTGTACAGTATACTTACAATATAAATAAATAACATATAAAATAGTGTACAGTATACCAATACACAGTAAGTATAATTTGTCAACAATCTGTAAGCTGCACGAGGGGAAAAGCGCACTACTAATAAATCCACAGATGTCTTTGTAAAAGCATGTTAAATTTTATTAAATTTTAATTTATATAATTAATTAAAATTATTAATTAAAATAATTAATTTTTAATTTTGTTAAATTTTATTTGGCTTTATTTGAATAGAAATAGATTTGAGATATAATGATCTTAAAGTTACCAATACTTTACACTTCTGTCTGAACTATATACAAATATTACCTTGTTCAGTTTCTTAGCATAGTTGTATGTTTGTTTACTTTCACATAGCATGAGCTGAAGGTTAATATTATACCTGGGTTAGAGGTTAAGCTTCAGATGTTTTGGCCAAGTTACTAGTAATGTGTAGACTTAACTAATGAAGACAATTTTTTATAAAATTAAATTCACTTTGTACGACATTTAATAACAGGAAATCTTTGATAAGGAGAGCATTCATCTCTTTCTGAGAACTATCTCTTTTTTGAGCACTGAAATTCCTGTGAGCAAGAAAACTTTGAGTATTCAGTACATCATCTTAAAGACGAAGGAGCTCCTGTCATTCTGTGTAGCAAAACCATACTTTTGTTACTCTCAGGAAATATTTTCCAATAGTCTTTGTTATAACTAGCTTGCTATAAAATGGTTGAAGTACTGACATAATCAAGCTTGCACTCAAAAACAAAGTAAAAATGAACATGCAGGGAAACTTACCACAAAATACCCAGAATATTTGTATATTTTTAAATTATAAGTTTAAATTAAACTTTTAAATTAAAAGGCTGATTGAGAAAGCAAGAATCTGTCTGCTATAAAGACCTAAAAATGTGTGTATGTATATGTGTATATATATTTATATATAAGCATATATATATATATATAAATAGATACATTTAGGTATATGTGTATGTGTATATTTGTGTATGCATGTTTATGCATATTTATACATACACACATATATATCAGAGTAGCTTTGCTTCACTAAATTTTGCTTGTTTACAGATTCTTATTGTAATTTAAGTAACTTTATATTAGTCAGTTATTTTACTTAATATTAAGGGTATTAATCAAGAAGCTGTTCTTCAAAATATCACATTATCTAAGCTGTGTAATATTTTGGTAATGGATATTTTATAGGGATAACTAAGGAGCTTAGTTATAAGGACAACTAAGAGCTACTGTTTTCCTGAGCTGTTAAAGCAGAAAAGCTTCTAGGTAGAGCTGTCAGTTTCCCTACAATGTCAGATATCCTCTGCAGTGTATTTTGTAGTCTCCAGTAAAACAGATTTAAATGCCTCAAAATTAGGGACTTCTCTCTTTCACAATGAGTAGTCACAGTGCTTTCTGGTTAAGTTCTAACCACTTCAATTCCTGCTAGTGTTATCTTAATTTACATTCATGTTGTATAGTTTGCCAGAGCAGTCCATCTTTAGACTGAATGAACTGCATCCAGATTTCAGTGTTTGGAGTTTGTTATCACATGTGGCTATACACCTTCCTTCCACTCTCAGTCACAACCTTATGACTGTGGAGCATCATCTTTCTTACCACCTTACTACTTCAGTCTCATGTGGTCCCTTTCTGCCTTTTACTCGCTCAACTTGCTGTTTAGATAGCTAAAAGAAGAACAGAAGTGCTGGTGGTCAGTATGGAAGAATTAAGACTTTGCTGTTGACAGGTCTGCACCCTTAGTCTGGTGCTGTGAAACCAGTGTTACTAGTATAGTCAGTTTTATTGATAATTAATTATTGTGCTGTCTTAATACTAATATACCCGTTGGAAATGTATAATTCTGTTGCTTAGATAAGAAAGAAAGGAGAGAAAAAAAGAGAAAGATCCAGCAAAATGTACTTTTTGCAATCCTTTTTAGAACATCTTTCATGTATAGGCAGAGGAATTTGTCTCTGGGTAGCCTCGTCTAGGGGCTGGTGAACCTGTACATAGCAGGGGGTTGGAAACTAGATGACCATTATGGTGCTTTCAACCAAGGTTATTCTATGATTCTGTGAATTTAAATAATATATTACTAGGTGATTTAAGTGAATGACAGTTTTTAAAACAAATCAGATTAATAGTGATTTATTTTTTTAAAAAAGCAGTTACTGTTATGCATACTGAAATGTGTTGTTTACTTTCGGAACAGATAGTAAGGCAGTTTTATTTACCTTTCATTAGCATGTCATAGTTTGTTGTTTTCATTATAATTTTGGACTTCTGCAGATAGCATGCACCCAACAATTTCCACTTCTGTCCCAGAAAAAATATAATAGTTACTGGAGCAAGAAGTATGGCCTTTTCAATAAAATAAGGTGGTTTTTTGGTTTGGTAACATTAGATTAGCATTAACATTAGCAGGGAATCTTACACTTCAAAATATTAGCTGAATGCAAAAGAAATAAGTAAATATTAGTTATTAATATTCAGCTGATGTACAAGTTTCATGTAATGCTATATTTCCTATTTTTCTAGTGGCCAAATGTAAATCTAAGGAACTATAAAGATGAACAATTGCACAGGTATGTAAAAATTACATAGACTTGCTTTGAGGAAAGGAGTTGGAAAAACTGTTCTTTGATAATTTCAATAAGCTATTCCTTGGAGATGTCACATTTCTAAAACTTAATCTGGACATAAGCAGCAAAACAGTGAATATTTAGGTTTCAGTATTTGCATTAAACAGGCAGGACTTTAGGATTTAGTAGTTTCTGTGCATACTTCATATAGCTATTCACTTAACAAGGATCATTCGAGTTTTACAAAACCCTATTTAATTTTAAACTTTATTACCTCTCTGTTATTTAAAACAGTAATGTTTCATGGCAACAGTTGACAACTTTTGATGAAATAGATCTATGCTTGTGTAGTTGTACCATTACATCTGTCATCAAAATCTAAGAGAAGAATGTTTCTAGTTGCTTGTTTGTGCTGTTTGATAAAGGATTACTTGCCAAGTCTGTTGGCTTTCTAATATTGCTTCTCTAAAGGTGTATCTGCAGTCCTGTCTATGATACCCACATCTCTACCTGCCTGCATGGGACAGTGCTATTGTGTCCTCGTTTTGCAGTGCAATTGGGCTGCAGTTCAGTGAGAAAATTGGAAAATGTGGAGTTAAGATAGTATAAAACTTCTACAGGATTGTGGGATACATGTTTTAATGACTGTAAAATGCTGTTGCTTGTTAAATTAAAAGTAATTAAACTGCTAAACAGCTCTAGTTTCACTGCTGAGGATTTTTCCTTTAATTTTGTATTTTTGAAGACGTTTGATATATTTTACTGTTAGCCAGGAAATATGACAGAAACACTATTAAAGGAAAACTGCAGTTTTTTTTAATATAGATTGCCAAATTTCAGATGCACAGTTCATGCAGTGTATATACATGTTTTTATATATTTGCTCTCTTGTATAATAGGCTCATGTATAAATGTAGGCACTAATACAATACGTGGCTAATAGGTAATAAATTACCCTTCATTTGAAAAAAAAATGAAATTCTCAGATTTCATTTGTAATTGGTAACTGGGATAGTTATCTACTCTCACCTTTTTTAACTAAAGGCAGTGCTGTATAAACTTCCTTAATGTTTGATTTATCTACCTTCAGATAGAATATTGATCTTTGAAAGCACAAACATGCATTTATTTTTGTACTAATAAATGGTAGGGGGAAGCTCTGCTGAAGTTTCATTTCTGCAATGCAGAGGTGAAGTTTTTTTGAACAGTGAGTCTCTATTTGCTAGTAGGATTGCTAGCACTGTTTTGCTTCAGAAATGCTTAAGTGAGATGAGTGAAAATACTGTTAATGAATAAATGTAGCCTTTTCCTAACGGAGCATAAGAATGTATCTTCCACAGTAGCATTAATTATTATAGCTGATGAAAAGTCGTGTCACACAAACATTAGGACAAATACTTACTTTGCAGATACTTTTTTTTTTTTTTTTGCTCTTGGCACTGAATAAATTATAGCAGACTAAATTACATAAACAAGAAGTAAAAGTAAGCTGCAGTTTGTAAGAGTGTAGAGATTTTGAATTCCTTTGCATATTTTTAGGTCATGACAGATAATCCTTTGTAACACAGAGTACAGTGACAGCTTTGAAATTATCTGGATAGACCCAGTACTGTACCTGCTACTCTCTTTTAATGGCTTCTGAAAATGTATTGCCAATAAGCAATAAGTGATAAAATACCTTTTATAGCAGCATCATTTTATACTGTTAGGCATTGCTTTTCTTACAAAAAAATAACACGTTATTTCTTACTTTCCATAGGTTTGTAAGGAGATTGTTATATTTCTATAAACCTAGCAGTAAACTTTATGCCAATCTGGATCTGGACTATGCCAAAGCTAAGCAGCTCACTGTAGTGGGTTGTCAGTTTACTGAATTTCTTCTTGAATCAGAAGAGGTAAGACATTTTCATTTACAAGGGAGAATGCATAAAACGAAAAACCCTATATTTGAGTAAAAACTTAAGAAAACTTTTCAGCATTAAACCAAAGATGAGCAACATACTTAAGAAATACAACATAAAATCCTGAATTGTCCAGAGGAGACTTGGAGGAGATACCTAAGTCTGAATTGTTTGTTTGTTGTTAAATGCATTTTCTTTAATTTTTTTTTTTTTATTATTACATTCTAGGGGGATTTTTTGTTTAGTTTTGTTGATTTTTATGTTTTTGCTATATGTATTTGTCCTTTCTTTATGTCCTTTCCTCTGTATTGAAGGCTTATGCCTTGAGTCAGAAAAGTAGGGAAAGTATCACTGAACAGTCCTTTTCCTAGAACAACCAGAGTTGATTCTAACAACTTGGAACATTTTTTTTTAGTGTGAATTGTTTACCTGTCAACATTTCTATTTTGTGTCTGTATTATGTTTGTACATTTAAGAAGCTTAAAATGGCAGATTTCAGTAAAGAGTTCAGTTTCTAGTAAATGCTTTTAATCTTTGTTTTTTTTAGGATGGACAAGGTTATCTGGAGGAGCTGGTTAAGGATATTGTTAATTGGCTCAACTCTTCATCAGGAATGAAACCTGAACGAAGTCTTCAAAATAATGGGCTACTAAATACCCTTAGTCAACACTATTTTCTGTTTTTTGGTACTCTTTCTTGTCATCCTCATGGAGTCAAAATGCTTGAAAAATGTAATGTGTTTCAGTGGTAAGTGTTCTTGTTCTGTTTGAATTGTGTTCACAAATATAATCATTACAGAACTTGTAAACTCTGTATGAGGGCTGCTATCTATAAAGCTGGAGACTTCAAAATTCTTGTGATTACATCAAGTAGAAACCACATGTTTATAGGATGGATTTTTTTTTTCTTTTTGTATTTCTCTTGGTGGTGGGGAGGTGAAGGGATTTGTTTCTATTTTGTCTTCTTGGTTGTTTCTTTTTAAGATAACGAAATCCATACGGTTTTACAGTGTTTTAGAATGAAGATTGTTAACAGTTCTTCGTAAGCATTTATTTTTGTAATAATCACTAGTTTAGATGTGCTGACAAAGCTACTACAGAACCATTTTAAAAGCTTTTTTTTTTTTCTCTTGCCATTTAGTGCTTTATTCTTCCCCCCCTTCAACAGTTTGAATAGTTTAAAGTCACTTCATAGGAACCTGCTTTGAATTCTTTATTTATAGAAATAAAGGTTTATTCAGAAGGCTAAGTTGAAATTGTTAATTGAATAAGTGGATATTATTGGATTCAAATACTGATATTTTCTTTTTCTCCTGCCAGTCTTCTTAATCTTTGTTCTTTGAAGAACCAAGATCATTTGTTAAAACTGACTGTTTCTAGTTTGGATTACAGCAGAGATGGCTTAGCAAGAGTCATCCTGTCTAAAATTCTGACAGCAGCTACGGATGTAAGTGCTATTCAATTGATGTACCTTTTCTATTTGCCTCTTTATTATCCAAGATTGTGACATTTTTAAGATGTTGTATAAATTCAGAAGAGCTTTTGTATTTAGTAAAATGAAAGTCATATTCATGTAGCTCTTGTATTTACAATGGACTTTATACCTTCTACTCCATTTGCACTCAGTACTTACAGTCATTCAAACAGACATCTCATACCTGAAGATAATTATTTTTTAAATGTGCGTACCAAGGGGAGCAAACCTGATGAAAATAAAGTTAAGAAATATTGAAAAAATTAGAGCTTGAATCTTCGTGCTATGATAATACTAGGAAACAAAAAGGAAAATTTACTTTTGGAACCCCTTAAATAGTGAAACTTCCTTTATTGATCTCTTGAACATTGGATAATGAAAGGCATTTTGTGTCCTGATTAGCTGGCCTACTTGGAATTCTTAGAATTCAAATGGACTTTGTTTTTTTTTGATCTGAGAGAGGCGAAACACAAATAAAATAGACTATCTCATCTGGAAGAAATGGATTCTGTCAACCACACATAATTTCATACATCAATAATTAACTTCCTTAAACTCTTTTCCTGCTTTCTATGTGCCTAGCACATGCATTCTTACGGCAGTAACTGAATTGTTGGAGTTTTGAGAAGAAAATTTCACTGAATTCTGCTTGACTGAAAAGCAAAATGTGAACTTGTTGAAGTGTTGTTTGGCAATACTGGTATACATATATTGTCAATACCATCTCTCAATATTTGGATCTAGCAATTTTGTCTGATTTCTTTGATTGTTTTGAATCAGCTGAATTAACTGTATTTTAGTGGTATAGGCCATATTTTTGAGCTTTTGTAATTGCAAGACTGTAAGTCTCATCCAGAAACTGGAAGGAGTAGTCTGGTCTGGGAGAATAAGATGATTCAAAAGAATAAGGAAAATATTGAAGTGACATGCTTGCGTGAGTTGTTCCATTAACTGAAGAGTAATTTGAAAGTAAATCTTTATCAGGTGTTAGGGAAGGTATTTGCCATTTTATGGGTTTTATTATATAGAACTCTGAAACACTGTCCAAGATAGAGCACTCCTTTTGTATTTAGAGAGCATGACAGGGAGAAATCGAAACTTGTTCCACTTCATACTTCTCACTCTTCAGAACCATAGGGAGAATATATATATTCTAGCTATACTAGCAATCTGCCGTCTTGGACAGGCAATTAATTAAAAACATCCAGTTCAAATAAGGCAATTACATGCTCTTCCACTTTGCCCATTTAAGGATTTCTGATGAGAACGTGAAAGAATGAGTACAGCCTGTGTAGCAAATAAACAAATGCCTGTAGAAGGATTTCTCTTTTATAGTCCATACGTTAGATTGTGATTTTGTTTTTGTGCTGTCTCTTGCTTCTAAATTAGATTTAACAAGGCATGGAACTGAGCATAATTTATAAAAAGCTCTTTGTAAGGGTTAAAGACAATTTCCAATAATGCTTCTTCTCTTTCAAATTCTATTTCTCTGAGATGTTATCAATGAAATATTTCTCATTTCATGAGCTAAAGATGCTCTTTTTCTTGCTTTAACTGAATGTGTATAGATTAGACTTAGAAGGGATGTGGAAATACTAAATCCAACAGCCTGACCTCTTTGGGGCTAACCTGAGGTTATACTGAGGGCGTTACCCAACCAAAATGCTTCTTGAATACTGGCAGACATAACGTATCAACCACATTTCTAGGAAGCTAGTTGCATTGTTACCCTGGAATTTGTTGCTATGTCCAGTCTGAATCTCCCCTGGCACAGCTCTGTGACATTCCCGTCCTGCCAGTGATCTCCAGGAGAGAGTCTGGCACCTCCCTATTTCCTTTCCTCAGGGAGCTGGATTGAGCAGTGAATTACCTCTTGGCCACCTCCAGACTGGACAGCTTGAGTGCCCTTAGCCTCTCCACCAAAAAGATAAATATATATTGAATAAGTAAAAATGTGCAAGTATTTGAAGATGAAATAATGAAACAAGACTTACAGTTCATACTTTGTTTAGACAGCTTACTTAGTGCCCAGTCTGGACCAATTCACTTGTCTCTGATAGTACAGATTCACTTGTCTCTGATAGTACAGATACTCACATATCTCCCCAGTATAGATCCTCTATATTTTAACAAATAGAAAATTTACTAGGTTAGAGGTATCATAGCCTTGGAAGTATAAGAACACTAGAGACGTTAAGTAAGATTTGACAGTGATCGAGTTACTTATGATCTCAGACTCAAATTTATTGTTTGAATATAGTTCTATAATGGACTATAGTTTTAATGCTATAAGGTGTTCAGTACAGTTATTTTATGTAAAATACGGTGATTGAAAATGTATTTTCAAAAGTGATAAATCATTAAAGGCATTGACTATCTTTCTTCCATTCAAAAAAACATTTATTTTCCTTGCTTTTGCAGAGCTGCAGGCTGTATGCAACAAAACACTTACGAGTATTACTGAGGGCAAATGTAGAGTTCTTTAGCAACTGGGGGATTGAGTTACTGGTGACCCAGCTACATGACAAAAATAAAACTATTTCTTCTGAGGCACTTGATATTCTAGATGAGGCATGTGAAGACAAGGTGAGCATCTTTTCCCTTTTTCATCTCCCTCAATGGTGGTAAGCAACTCTATGCTGTTTACCACCCCTCCAGTTACAGAGGAGAAGTTCAGGAAGCTACTCATGCTTTGCTCTCTTGATTGTCCTTGATAGTCTTAGTAATACTCTTTTCTTCATCATGTGGTTTATAAACTGCACCGTTAATAGCAATAAGAAGTAGATTTTGCTTACTATAAATATTTACTCAGTCTTAATGTATTTTATCATTAAGTCTTTTTAGAAGAATTACGTATGTTATGACAAAAGTGGATGATATAAGAGTGAGTGCTGTTTGATACTTCCTTGTATGAAAACTTCACAGCATCATTACTGGCAGGTTATTGTAATTGTAGTTTTTAGAGGGTTATAATGCTCTGATATAACTTTTTAATTTTATTAACATTATAAATATATTATATAACATTATAAATATTATAATTAACATTTTTAATTATCTTAGGCCAATCTTCATGCCCTTATCCAAATGAAACCAGCTCTATCTCACCTTGGAGACAAGGGTTTGCTTCTACTCCTGAGGTAAATGTATTGAGTATGCTGTTGAAATTCACACTGTGGAAGTCATAAGCATTTGGTTTTTGTTCATATTATGTGATTGAAGTTTGGTATTGATGGTCTGCTGTTGCTTTGCAGGTTTCTGTCCATTCCAAAGGGGTTTTCATATCTGAATGAAAGAGGTTACGTAACAAAGCAAATGGAAAAATGGCAAAAGGTAATACGAAGAATAAAAATGTGTGTTCACTTGGAATTAGAAAGAGATAACGTATAAGAACACACCTGAGAGGGCTAAAATGTAATTTAAAATATTGTAGATTTACATATGCATTACTAATGCCAATACATGTATTCCCTCAGTGGCTTAAGAATTTGCTGATAAAGCTTGACAGCTTGGTCTTAGAGTTGTTTAACTCCTCTGTTGATATGTACTCTTTTAGCCAGGGCTTTCATGTAGTTTTGCTTCTCCAGCTAATACACTGAGAGTAATGACTTTCCAAAATAGGTTGTTTTAAGAAATGTGGAAAGGAATACTGCTTTTCAAGATGTGTGTCAACACTGGTAATAGGTAATTAAAGTTATGTCCAAATCTCATGAAGATGGAGTTGGCCTATGCTGTTAGGAAGTGGATAGGAACACACGATGCATTCAAAATAAAAAAAATATGGAAGTGTGCTCTGAAGTGTGCTCTGAAAGTAATGTCTCCTATTTTATTATGCTGTTCCACAGTGTCAGAGGCAGGTAGGTGGTGGTGGTATGGCAGTAGAGGTAGGTTGAGTCTTCCCAGCAGCGTCCTGTTGTGCTTCGTTGCTTTGCAACAGATGGCAGCAGAGAGGCAGTCTGTCAAAATGGCATCTGACATGGAAGTACATAGGAAGCAAAGGTGTGTCACTGAACTTGTCCATGTGGGAAAAATTGCACCTATTGACATTCATTCACACTTGTGGAACATTTGTGGAGACCAAACACTGGATATTAGCACGGTGAGACACACAGCAGTGGCTGGTGTGCTACTGCAGTGTTGGCAGGGATGTGAAAGAAAAATTGTTTTCCTCATGGCCTTGCACAGCTGTTACACCACAGAATGGGAATTAGCTAATGGTGGTGGCTATGTTGAAAAATAGTATTTAGTAGCTGAGAACGTGTTCTTTGTGTATGTTGTAGTTTCCATGAAAATAAACAAGAGGCATTACTTTTACAATAACATTCATACATTGTTGGTAGACTAAAAGTAGTATTCATGTATTATTTTGTTTTTACAATTTTTACGTTTATTTTCTTGAGGTAGTAGTTAATCATTTTGTTAATAGTCACAATTAAATGGGCTGTTAAACAATTTTTTGACTAATTTATAAACAGTATTAGGTATACTGAAATGTACTGTGGTCTGTTCAGATTTTTCAGGTTAAAGTCAAATGTGAAATGTTTCTTTCCTTCCTTTTAACAATTTTTCTGAAATAGTTATGGAATCAGTTCTTGATTTTCTGTGAAGTCGTATGAGTGAAACATGGTTATTTTGGAGAACATCATGTTCAGATCATAAAGAAACTCAGCCTTAATTAACAAGCACTGGTGTTTCTTCTTTATAAAGTACCGTACGATAAAAAATAAACCACCTAAATGTATTATGTCAAACATTACCTTCTTTTAGGAGTACAACTTAAAGTATGTTGAGTTGATTGAAGAACAGCTAAATGAAGCACTTACAACTTATCGCAAACCTGTTGATGGTGATAACTATGTTCGTAGGAGCAACCAAAGGTAAACACTGTCCACAAGAATCTTCATCTGAAAAAAAAATATTGTGTAACTCACTTCAGTGTAATTTATTGTAATAGATAATTTCAAAATTGCTGGGAAAGCATTTTGTTTTTTTCTTTTTTTCCCACCAGATTACAGCGACCACATGTCTACCTGCCAGTTCACCTTTATGGCCAACTGGTGCACCATAAAACAGGCTGCCATTTATTGGAGTCTCAGGTGAGAACTGTAATGATTTATAGCTTGAAGGATTTTAGTGGACAGCATCCCTTTTTTAAGGAATATGTTTTAAGAGATGTCAGTTAAATAGTGACTACAAAATAAGTAGGTTGTAAATCTGAAATGTTATGGAGCCATAATTTTGTGAAGACAACCTTTCCATCCAGATTCATGTAAAATTCTTTCCTTACAGTATTTTTCTTAAAATGATCAGTAAAAAAAAAAAAAACAGTCGGAAGCAAATTGCTAGTTATAATATATTTTAGTGCCTATTTTAGTGGCTGTCCTTCCATGTGTATCAAAGCATGGAGGCGAGGTAATAAAATGTTCTTTCTGTTAACTTGAAATTCTCAGAAATGCTAAAAAAGCTGTTTAGTTATTGTTTGAAATGATTTTTAAAGTGAATTCAAAATAAAAGAGATGAATTGTGTTGAAATTTGAAAAATTTTGGAGTGCCTATGTTGTAGTGTGTTAAGTGGAAGAAATTTGCCTTTATAAAATCTGAGATAATCTGATTCATTCAGAGGTGATATTGTTTTTAGCTACATTACCATTCCTCTTAACTTGCGCTTATTATGCCAGGGCTGCAGCTGTTCACAGTGAGATGCAGTTTTAGCAAACATAAAGCACTAATTTAAAAGTATGTAAGATAACCTCTTCAACTGAAACGTCCGTCCCATTTTCAGCTGAATATTTTTTCTTCTTTCTTTCTCTTTTAGAGTATTGTTACAGATCTGAGTTACACTGTTCGTTCCCCAATGCTGGATAAGTGGGAAGGAATCAAGCAGCTGAAAGCAGCCCTTTGGGCCTTGGTTAGTTACAGATTTACAACCTTTTTACAGCAGTTTGGGTTCTTTCACAACTTTTGATTCTGAAGTAACTGAACAAAATCCTTTAAAACCATTGTTTATGAATTCTTCTCAAAAATTTGTGCTTCTTCCCTCTCAGTTGATTTTTTTTTTAATATATCATAACTGGAATATCACATGAAGTTTGTTTACTATGTCTGTTTTGTCTAAGCTTTATTGTAATTGCTTTGACTATTATTACTGTTTTTACATGTAAAAAAAGAATAAATTTCAACATGTGGTGACAGTGTTAATATGGAATCAGATGTTTCAACCTTCTGTGTTCCAAAATATAATGTTTCTACAGGAAAGCTTGCTGCCATTGCTGAGATTTGTGAATATAGTCTTAGCAACTCTGATACTGGGGATAACACTGAGTAAAACCTAGTGTCTTTGCCTATCCAAGCTATAATTCTAAAGCTGCTTAATCACCTTAATTGTTCACTTACCTCTTTCCTATCTTCCTTAAATTTTCTTTTGTAACAGTCATGATCAAATGTGTAATAATATAAAAAATGCTTATTTAACAGGCAAGTAAAATAAGTAAACTAAGATCTTACTGCTGGCTGTAGTAGAATTAGTAGCCTGAGGAGTGTGTACTAGTTAGCTGTTAGGAGTTTTAGTTGTTGTATCCTATTGTCCTTTACTGGATTTGCTTGACTAAGATCAAAAAGGAGAGAGAAGCTGCTTAAATTTTCTAAAACCTTTGTGAGGATGCTTATAGAAACCATACCACTGACAAAAGTGTTGAGGCCTTTTTTCACTGGTGTTGCAGGTCACATCAAAGTCAAAACTTTTTTGACAAACCATTTTATTCCAGGGTAACATTGGATCATCAAACTGGGGTCTTAACTTGCTTCAAGAGGAGAATGTAATTCCGGATATAATGGCACTTGCCCAACATTGTGAGGTTCTCTCCGTTAGAGGGTATGTGTATTTAATTATTAAACAAAATTTTTAGAATACAGGCGCAGAAGGTTCTCAGATATTCTTGCTTCATTCATGTAGATGTATTTTTGCCACTTGGAAGTCAGTTTGAAATCAGTTATTAAGGGTTATTGATAACAGATTTTGAGAAAATTCTCAAAATTATATACAAGTTCAAAAGTATAAACAGTAGGCAAATGGGAAAAAAAAAAAAGTACTTTCTGTCTCTTTTAAAAAGCAGTTAAAGCGTATATAGGTCCTCTCTGGAATCACTTTACTATTCCGTCATTTATATTCTGCATCTTTCAAATTCTTAAAAGATTATATCATTGAAAGGATGTTCTTTTGCCTAATTGTGCAGCTTTGTTCATGTTCTACTTTGAGTTTTTTGTTGTAGTTGTTTTATTTTTGGATGGTAGATATTTTTTAAATGAATTTCAGATATTTTATTTCATTTTTTAGTTTTCTGTTTATTTCCAAATGAAAATTGGGAACAAAAACTTTGTGAAGTTTCTACTGAATTGTTTTGAAAGTGTTTCCTTACAAAAAAGTAAAAAAGGTTTAGTTGAATTTGATGCTATTGTTGCTTTTTTCTCTATGTATGTATTAAATACAGAACCTGTGTCTACGTGCTTGGTCTAATAGCCAAAACTAAACAAGGATGTGACATTTTGAAGCATCATAACTGGGATGCAGTAAGACATAGTCGTAGACAGCCTTGGCCGGTGGTTCCTGATGACATGGAGCAGCTCTGCAATGAACTTTCTTCTATACCCAGCACTCTTAGCTTAAACTCTGAGTCCACCAGTTCTAGGCATAACAGTGAAAGCGAATCTGCACCTTCCAGTAAGTGTAAAAAAAAAAAAATCAAACCAGAAAGCGAAACAAATGTTTCGTTGTTTCACTCTTTTGCAAGGGTGATGTTAGGTAAGTAGTTTATAAGTGATATCAGCAAGGAAGAAGAGTGAAAGCATGGAGGTGATTCTGCTTTCAGAGAGATAAATAAGTGAGAAGAAAAAAGTAGTACTTCAGAATTATATTTAATGTAGAAGTAAGAAACTTTAACATTAGGCTAAGCTAGTAATTCATAGTCAAGTCTTGGCAGCTTGATGTAGTACCCTACAGAGAAGCGCATGCTCTAGATGTACATTAACTTGCTTTTCCTCCAAGGAATATCTAGAAATAAATAGATACACACATAGCATTGTTGTATTTTGTCTGTAGTGTTACTGATATTTTGAATTTGAATCCAGATATATACCATATTTAGATGCCATTAAAGGAGTGTACCACTTGTAATCTTAGTAGCTGGATGTATGCACTGAAGTAAGATAGCATGGCTTTTCTTTTAAAACAAAGAAAATTTTAGCATGGGTGTTCCTGAAGTTAGTTAATTCACCGTACTAAGTTCTGAAGAAAAAAAGGTTCAGTTGAACATAACGATAAGCCACATACGCAACAATTTTAGCTTTGTTCAGGAGCTTGTTTTTTCATGACTTACTTGATGCGCATTGTCCTTTTTCATCGACAAGTCTCTCATGATTTCAGGTATGTTCATCATGGAGGATGATCGTTTTGGTAGTACTTCCACTAGTACATTTTTCCTAGATATTACAGAAGATGGAGAACAAATATTTTACGACAGACCTGGGCCTTCAAAGGAGAAAGACCGTAGTCCTTTTCCCTTTTTTTCATCAAGCAGAATTGTGAAAAATCGCATTCTAAACTCTCTTACTCTACCTAATAAAAAACACAGAAGTAGCAGTGATCCAAAAGGAGGAAAGCTGACATCATCTGACAGTAAATCAAGCCTGAGGCGAAATCGTACCGTAACAGAGCCTTCCTTAGACTTTCCTTCTGGAGAGGAATTCAACCCTGTTTTCAGAGTTCCAAAAATTCAGACTTTACCAACAGAAACTTCCATGTGCTTACTTCCAACAAAAGAGGATACTGATAGTACCCCAAGTATTGGAGAAAATGATTTGAAGCTGCCGAAAGGTCTTGGAAATGAAATTCACCGAGAAAACACAAGCAGAGAAAGGCTAATAGGGGATGGTACTACACAAACACATTTCAAGAGTCGTAGTTTAAGTTTTAATACGGATACAACAACAAGTGGCATAAGTTCAATGAGTTCTAGCCCTTCAAGGGAGACTGTAGGTGTGGACAGTACAAATGTAGACACTGACTGTGGAAGTTTGAGTACTGTGGTAAGCACAAAAACAGTTAAACCTAGTCACTGTTCGACACCACAGTCTAACCATCTGCCTCTCTCAAAATCAAACTCTGTGTCTCTGGTACCACCGGGGTCTTCTCATACACTTCCTCGGAGAGCCCAGTCTCTTAAAGCTCCTTCTCTTGCTACAATAAAAAGTCTTGCTGACTATAATTTCAGCTACACAAGTTCTCGAGATGCCTTTGGTTATGCTACACTAAAACGCTTACAGCAACAGAGGATGCATCCTTCACTGTCTCATTCAGAAGCTTTAGCATCTCCAGCAAAGGACGTGCTTTTTACTGACACTATTACCATGAAGTCTGGCAGCCTGGATTCTCGGCTAACCCCAAGCCGGTAAGAAATTATTCTGTATTTATTCTTTCTTCAAAGCTAGGAGAGCAATTGAGTAAGAAATGTGTTGTTCTGATATTTTTTCCAAAGTCATCTGAAAGTGACAGTTGCTACAGCATCCTTTAGCATACTTCAGTGCTGATATTAGGAGTGCAATAAGCTAATGAGAAGTTTTATATTTGTAAGTGCTCTGAGGGAAGCCCAACTTTCACAGCTGTCTCACTCTTTTAAATGCTGTTGGTAACAAAGGAGTTTTCTTCCATCATTCTTGTTTTCTGTTTGACTGTCATGATTCAAATGCAATTACATGACTTGTTTGAAGTTGCAGTTGCGTAACATTGCCTATGCAGTCAGAGCTGTATTTCAGAAGATAATTTTCTTAATGTCACTTGGTAAGGTTTTAGGACAGCATGTCCTGCCAATACAACATACTCAAGTTCATTGTGACATTGAAGCCAGAGGTGAAATACTGTTGCCACTGATGTTCGTGTGCAGAACAGAGGAAAGATTTTACTCATTGGGCTTGTTTTTAGACTGCAATGTTATCTCCTTTGTTTTTGGATGATATTAGATGTTCTGAAAACGAATTGGTTATATAAGATATCTAACTCATAATATTGACACTGTTTCCAACAGCTACAGTCAGTGCTTAACAACTTTCTGCTTCTCAAATTTTTGTCCTTTAAGATCTGTTTTAACTAATGGGTTGGATTTTCAAGTAATCATTGGAAGGAAAAATACACGTTCTATCATTTACCTTTCCTAAACATCCTTTCTCACAGGAATGAAATGGGGGAAGTTACATTAGTCACCTCCTGATTGCACAGAATTGCAATTGCATTCCACACAACCAGCTGTGTGTAAATTACATCTGCTTGTTACTGTTAATTTTCGTCTTGATTAAGAATAATATTAATATGTTGATATTTTCAGAAGATTCTGCATAAATGTCATAGAAGGGTTTTGTTACCTTTGATCAGTTAAGTTAGAAGTAAACTGAGTATGATTCTGAGGATGATTCAGTAGTTAAGATGTGCCATCCTGGCAAACAGAAAGTGCTGTTCTTTGCTCTGTTACTGGCATCCTGTGTAAAATAGGAACAAGTCAGTGCAGTATCAGTGGCTTAACAAATTCTGTTGTTGCTGTAGTCATGCTGCACCATTCCTTGCATTCATGCATTTGATCTGCAAAGTGAGCCTTGCTGAGGTGGACTTCCATCTTGAGACTCGGCATGTAATGTAATACTTAACAGTATTCCTAACATAGAACTGCAGTGATTGAAGTGCTCATCTAAGAAAGTTGAAAACTAGAGTGGCATATTATGAAAGGTTGTTGGATTGTCTTGGTTACTGATATAATTGATTAGAGAGGTTGGTCTATTCAATTTCTGCATATGTTACTGCTTCCAGTTAAATAAACTGTCCTGAACTGCTCTTTAAGTAAAATGGGAAGAGATATTCTGTGCTGTTTGTCTTCCAAGGCCAAGAAGCAGTCATCTGACTTTGGTGATCTTTTTAGCTGGTCGGTTCTGTCAAAAGGTCGACAAGCTTATTTCTTTAGCCTCGCAAAATAATGTATACAAATTTTCCACCTCAATCTTTAAAGACAAATAAGAAATATTAAGGTGTTTATCTCAACTCCTGCTGTGCTCTCCTGCTAGTACCTACATGCACGATTTGCCAGGATAAGCGAAGGCAAATAATTACAGTTTATACTTTTTTGTAATTTTAAACTGAAAGCAATTATAGAACATTTTATTATGAAATAAAATCTGCAATTGTTAACTAATCTGGGTTTTCAAGTATGGCTTGAGACTTAGTGCAGTTCTGCCACTACTGTATTTAGCATTTGTAAGAATTTGTCAGTAGTTGTCAGTATAGGAAGAGTAGCAATGTCCTCATAGTCTTTCATTCACTTGGCCATTGCATAAACTTCACGTGATCAAAACACAGTGGTTTGTTTTGATTTCAGTGTAAATTTGTTACAATCTTACAATCCTTACCAGCTCAGTTGTCCACCTAAACAACAGCAACAACCAAAGACCTACAACAATTACAGGAAATAATTTCCAGGACAGAAAGTCCGTTTCAAAAAATCAAATGTTCACGACACACTAGCTCCTGATGTGTAATAATCTGCAGCAATCTAAGAAAAACTGTTCCTGAGAAATGTGTGTCTTTTGATGTTCAGAACACATTGCCACGCTTGAAGCTTCTTACTCCTGAAGCTCTTACCTCAAAAGTCTCTCCGCCACTCTTGGCTATGTTTGAATGATAAATAGCATTGGGTTTTATTTTCATACCAGGTCTCCTGAATCAAGCTGTGCTCGTGTGGACAATTTCTTGATCACTACACACAATCTCTTTCAGTCTAATGTAGTAACGTATGTGTGTTAAATAAGGCATTGATTCTGGTGAACAAACACAGTTTTTCTGATTATGCTGTGATACCGTTACGATGTTACACCATCAGGCAAATCAGCACCTCATGGATGCTCACTGACTGGAATGGGAAGAGAATCAAGTAAAAGTGCAAGAAGTTCAGGGATAAGTTAAAGACAGTGCACAGATAAAGCAGAAGCCCTAGTGTAAGCAAAGCACAATGAGGAATTTATTGACCCCTTCCCATCAGCAGGTGGGTGTTCAGCCACTGCCGGGACAGCAGGGCTCCACGCGTGCAGCAGCTGTCACAAATATGAATGCTATCACTCCAAACATTCCCTCAGCCTTTTTTCCTTTTTCTTTCCTTCAGCTTTTATTGCTCAGCATGACATTGTATGGTATGGAACATCTGTTTGCCTTGTTTAGTCAGCTATTCTGGTTCTGTTCCGTTCCAGCACCCTGCATTGCCCCAGCCCCTTGCTGGCAGGGCAGGGTGAGAAGCTGTCCTTGGCTCTGCTCAGCAGCAACTGAAACATTGATGTTTTCATCAAATGTCCAAAGCACTTAACTCTACACAAGCCAAAACCATGGCAGCAATGTGATCCTTTTTACGGCTCTGCATAGTAATTGGCAGTTTTTTTAGTACTTGTATCTTCTTAACCTTTTCTGTTTTTTTTTACGTAAACCTAAATACGACTTTCTAGGTGTGGATTTTTTTTTTTCCTTTTATTTCGTTTTGAGGAAGAACAGTGATGAAAGAATGAAGCAGTCTTGTCGTAGTAGATAAGCTCTTGTGCAGTTACTGTGGAATAGGAGGTTTTATTCCATTGTGTAGGCAGTCTGCTTTTGCTTGATTTGAAGAAAGCATTTATAGGTTTATAATTTCAATTAAATGAAATAAAATAGAATTTTATAAATAAAATGACAGGTGGCCAAATGAGATTTTCATCTTCAAGACTAATAGCAGCACTAGGGCATGTTCTCCAACCTCTCATCTCCCATCTCATTTTTCCAACCTATTTCTCTCTTCCTCAGATTGCTCGTCACAGTCAGCACTGCTCACTGTGTAGCTTCACATTTGTTCTTTGTATTCATCAGTTGAGCAAATTCTTCTTCCACACGAAGATGTCCTTGGAGTATAGAAAGTGTTCCATCTCTGGTTCCTAGCAGGTCCAGGCTTTGCATTTGCAGTAATCTGCCTGAGATTTGAATTTGTGAATAATCATTGTGTCTGTACATTTTGTGTACAGAATACTCAAATATGTACTCAAATATGAGACTTCTAGCAGTTTAAAAGCTGAAATCTGCACTGATTTGTGTCTGGGCTGTATATTTTCAGACTTAAGTTGAATAAAACTTGTGCTTTTATAGCGTTGGCAGCCAATTAAGCGGAAGCTTTATCCAACTATTTTTCAAGTCCATGTCCTAGGGCTTCGAAAGAGATCACAAATTTTTCCCTATGAACTGCAAAGGAAGGCACGGTGACAGTATGCAGAACAGAAACAAATATGTAGTTACAGGAGAAACAAGCTCTGGATTCTACAAAGGAAAAATTAGGGTAGTCTTTGTGACTGCAGCCCTTCTTATTTGTAATGTGCAAGGATGACAGATTTACTAAGACTGCAATTTGTTTATTGTTACAGATTCATGAAAGCTTTAAGTTATGCTTCGTTAGATAAGGAAGATTTATTAAGTCCTATTAACCAAAACACACTTCAGCGTTCTTCCTCTGTTCGTTCCATGGTTTCTAATGCTACGTATGGAAGCTCTGATGATTACATTGGCCTTGCTCTCCCAGTGGATATCAATGAAATATTTCAGGTATGTATGTGATGCTATAAATGGGTTCATTTGCATTTCTTAATGAAAGGTAGTGAATTGTTACATTTGCATCAGAGCACAGTAGATCTACAGAAAGGAGGCAAACAGTATGTTGCACATCCAAGGAATGTATTATGGAAATATTCAAGACTGACTTGGATATCTGTGCCTGCAACCTGCTGTAGGGAAACTGCTTTGGTGGGGGATTGGACTTGATATGTAAAGGTCCTTTCCAACTCCTTTGATTCTGTGGTTGTCTCTGTGTCTTGCCAGTTGCCTTCTATCTGTTTAGTTAAAACACATTGCAGTGTAACATACTGATAACTCACATAGTTTAATAATCAGTTATGTAATTATCAAAGAGGATATGATCTACGTCAAACATTAATCTGTGGCTTTCTTACCTTTAATTTACTTAGTCTTTGCATTTAAGACCTCGTTCCTTTACCAGAAATAACTAAAGCAAAGGCATGATATCCTGTACTACTTTTCTGTTCTCCTTTGTGTGATTGCTTTGTTTTTCTTTTCTTCATGATCTTTATGGTATATCTGTGCTGCTTCACTTCTTCTCGTTCATCTCTACATCTCACAGGCCATCACTATGTATTTTCCACTTAGTGATTCTTTATAAGCCTTTGTGTTTATTCAGAATCTGTTTTCTTGCTTTCATTGGCTTGACTTTAGTACTCTTATTAGGTCTTTCTGTTGTAGTTATCTTCACAAAATCTGTTCTTCTTTGGGTATAAAATTGTTCAACTGTGCAAAATTTGATTGTTTCTGGAATGTTCCAGGTAAAAGAGACTCCATATTTCCAGAAGAAAACTACACCTCCATTTGATGACCATGGAGCAAGAGTTTTTGCACCTGAGGCAGGAGGTATGTTTTTTCTCTTTTATAACTTCCTGTTTTTGTTTTTATTTATGTTGGTTGGGTTTAATTGTTTGGTTTTTTGTCTGTTTACAGAAAAGGTTATTATTAGTTGTTGAGCTTTGACAGCTATGTTCTGGATTTTAGGATAGTAGATGATTAATTCTTTTTTTTTTTTTTTTGATCCACAACAAAAAAAGGTAGTGTAATTTCAGCATGAACTACATCCACCAGTTCATTGTAATGTGATGAACTAATGCTAGCTGTTGATGGGTTGTGAGAGTGCATTTAAAAAAGAAAACTATTCAAGCTTACATATATGTGTGTGTGTATAAAATATATATATATTTAAGCTAATGTTTATATATATATAAAAACAATATTTATATATATATAAATGCTATGTGGAAATTTTACTCTTAACATACGAGTTTATAGGAGCTAATAAATGCAGTAGGTGTTTATTTCAGAAGTAAATTGTATCTTTCTGTGATGTTTCTGTAACAGTTGATCATTGGAGGTGATGGGACATGGTACAAAAGAATTGCCAGTGCTTTACAAATGCCTGACTTGTTCTGAAAAGCACTTTCAAGAGCAATTGCAAGTCTGTAGGCATCAATATGTGGTGTTGGTTTTTTTTGTTTGTTTTGTTTAGTTTCAGTAGGACAGTTCAAAACATAGATACTGGTTCCAGAGTAGTGTAGTATAGCTGTTGTCTTGTATCTCAATTACTGGAACCTTATTACAGGCACTTGAGGAGACAGATAAACACATCCTACTTACTCCTTGTCTTTCATGATTGTAATGTAATGTATAACTCTGATTTTCCTGAAGGAATGTTGCAGTGGTTTGCTAAGTTGCAGTATACTTGGTTTATAACTTACTTGTTGATATATTCTATCCAACGAATAGCTTTAAAGACTTTGTCCTTTTCCTTCAGTAAGTTTAGTTTCTTTATGTCGAGCAAGGTTCTTAAAATGGTTTCTATTTTCATTTGTGAATATACAGCGTATACTTTGGATATATTGTATTAATCTTGTTGGATGTTATGAAAATTTGTAACATATTGGTGTTAGGTTGTTAGTTTTCTCTATCGATGTACTTTTTGGAATTAACTGCATGCCTTGTGTATGTTTAGAGATTTAATTCAGTCCTTTGCAATACTGTGTTATGTTTGGTAAGGTGCGGCTGAAGCTTGATGTTTATTTCTAGAATTTTAACAGATTTTAGGAGTTTAAAATAATAAAATAAAAACTAAAAAATTATTACCTCCTCCCCTAGCTTTAGAATAAGAAATTTAATTAAAATTGTGTTGTATTAACTGATGGTCTTGTTGTACTGGTTTTTACTTGCTTATCTACAGGTCTTCCATCAGGCACTAGTGACTCTGTCAAAAGTCCTTTTCAGATGCTCCGACAGCAGATCAGTCTCACAGAAATAATGAATACCAGCCGTTCAGATGCCTCTCAGTTTTTAGAAAATACAGAGGATACTGGATTACAGGAGCACACAGATGAGAACTGCCTTTATTGTGTCTGCATTCAAATTTTGGGTTATCAGCCTAATAACAAAGTAAACTCTTCATATAATCGTACAGGTCTGTATTCCTTATGGGGATGTGTGATAAAACTGAATGAGAATGCTGGATTTTATTCATTTTTAAGTCATGGGTCTTTAGTTTTTTTCTTATTGAAATTAATTCTTACTAATAAACTTCTTATGCAGTTAATGGTATTTCTGTGGACATTGGTCTTCTCAATTTCTAGGGACCTTAGTCTGACAAGTTGTTTGCATGCTTTTTAGATATCTCTAAAAGCTTTTTGAACATGTAAAAGATTTTAAAACATTTTGAACGTAATTTGTCCAAAATTCAGCACCCAATTTCCAACTTATTTTTTTATGCTGGCAGTTACCATACTAAGTGTGTTGGGGGATTGTATATTGAACATTGAAAAGAATCAGGTGAGGAAAAACATGAGTAACAAAGATGCAACATTTTGTTTCTGTCAGATTTCTCAGACATTCCATATACTGACTGGTGTGGGCAAACCATACACAATCACTTAGATGTGCATTCCTCCAAATTTTCTGGAATTTCAGGCTGTAGTGATGCAGTATCCCACGGTTCAGCCAGCAGCACCAAGAGTACAGAGCTTGTACTAGGTGAGTTTGAAAGCTTAGTATTATTAGAAGCTATAGCTCTTACAGTATTTTAAGTACTGTGGAATTTTTTTTTTCGTACTGGAATGAAATTATGTCTGTTATTTAAAATAAACCACTTTTGGATGACTTTATCAACAAGGTAGCTGCATTGTACATTATGATGTCAGATAGGAAAATGTACGTGAAAATTCTGCTTTGATTGTATGGAATTTTGCAGTTAAACATCTCTGTATCTTACATTGTGATCAGGTTGACTTTTTTGTTCTTTTTAACATAATGCTGTAGAAAAAAAGTAAAAGATCTTTAAAGGAAGTACAGATTTTCTTTGAAGAGAGACATTTCAGTTTTTTATTCACTTTCTATTTTGAATTAATGTAGCTTCTTAGTACTATCTCACCCAGCAGCATGCTTTAATAATAGATGCAGTGCTGCAGTTGAGTCTGTGTTTAGTTTCCAGTTTTTCCAGTTGTCTCTCCGTATTTTTGAAATGCTAGTATACCTTTAAAAAGAGCTTCCTGAAAAAATGTATTTAAGTTTTAACGAGTATTCAAGAGCATTGAAAATATATATGGAAGTGTTTGTATGTGTGTGTGCATGTACGTGTACGGAATTTCAGAACAGGCTTACGTGATGTAAAATTAGCACAATCAAAGTGCTTACTTGCTAATTGATTCGTTTGTTTTTTTTCAGGAGTAAAATCAATCCCAGATGATACGCCAGTGTGCAGAATACTTCTCCGGAAAGAGGTCTTACGTTTAGTAATCAATTTGAGTAGTTCAGTGGGAACTAAGGGCCATGAAACTGGACTCCTGACGTAAGTTAAATACACTTCAGATGTTTTATCGACATTCAGTTGTTTATATTCTGTTTATATTGTTTATGTCTGGTGAAATTTGATCTTATTTCTTAAGATAGCATCTTCTTAAAATAGCATCAAGCAAAAACTGTTATGGTGGACTGGAGATAGCTGAACATTGTGTAAAGGCTAAGCAAAGAATTTACCTTCTAGTATTTTTTGCTCTGTTTTTGTCTTTCTCTTCGCATTCTTCTTCAAATCACTAATCCAACAGTATAGAATTACAGAATCATTATGGTTGGAAAAGGCCTCTATGATCATCCAGTCCAGCCACCAGTCCATCACTGCTGTGCACACTGAACTATGTCCCCAAGTACCATGTCTACATGCTTCTTGAATAGTGGCTCCACCACTTCCCTCAGCAGTCTCTTCCAGTGTATTACCACTCTTTACAGAGAAGATTTTTTTCCTAGTGTACAAACTGAGCCTGCCCTGATGTATCTCATCCTGTCAGCAATTACCTGGGAGAGCAGGATAATTCTCATCTTGCTGCAACCTCCTCCGAGCCTCCTGTTCTCCATACTATAACAATCCCAATTTCCTCAGCCACTTCTCAAAAGATTTGTGCTCCAGACCAATCATCAGCTTCATTTCCCTTCCTCTGGACACAGTCCAGGCCTTGATGTCTGTCCCGTAGTGAGGAGCCCAGAACTGAACACAGCCTCATCAGTGCTGAGTACAGAGAGAATGATGTTTCACTGTATACTCATTTTGTCTTTAATCTTTAAAAAAAAAAAAAAAAAGATAGTTGCTGTGTTTATTTTTTACAATCTGAGTTATGTAGTCAAAATGGCAAAAATAACTAATTGAGAAACACAAATTTGCTTGAAGGAAGAGTGCAATTACTGGTGTTAATTCATATTCAAAAGTCGTGGTAAAAATATAGAATATAAATACAGAGACTAAACACTGTGATAGAAACTAGGCTTCTGGACTGCTGATGTTGAAAACAGGCATGCAGCTGCTAAAAGAAAATTCGGTAGTGGTCTTCCTATTTATAAGATACACATTATATTTTCTGTATTTACTTTTTTACAGCAATACTTGTGAATGCCTCTGCAGTTCTTTTTCAGTATCTGTTGTAGAGACTTGGTAATCTTATATATCAATTCTGAAAGATGTATAGAATATTCTATTTCATCTTTTTAATGCAAGTTTCTTCCAATTCTATAAGACATGATGCTGTCTGATCTGATTTGTCTTTGTCCATCAGATCCAGAATTTGTAATACCTATTACTGAATAGTTCTTGTTCATTAATTATGAAACTCAAGATTTAATTGTACAGTTTTAAAGAACATTATGGAAACCTTCTCTCAGTATTTGTAAAAAACTGTGTTTGTTTGTTTGTTTCTTGCTGTTAATCAGAATTAAGGAGAAGTATCCTCAAGCATTTGATGACATATGCCTGTATTCTGAGGTGTCCTACTTGTTAGCACATTGTACATTTCGACTCCCATCCAGAAGGTTCATTCAGGAGTTGTTTCAAGATGTGCAGTTCTTACAGGTAAGAGGAAGGTTCAGATGGTTGGAAGGAACCAAAATGTGTGGGGTGTAGGTTTCATTACACTGAATAATAAATGCTTCCAGGTATTTTTATTAAAAACAATTTTGCAATGTCTTTTGCAATTCTTGTAAAATCTGTAATGACATTAATACTTCACCTGACTTCTTCTTCCAGATGCATGAAGAGGCAGAGGCTATTTTAGCAACACCAACAAAGCAGCCAGTAACTGATGTATCAGCTGAATCCTGACCTCTGTCTCACAAAGTTAATTGTATACAGGCTTCCTGGAATTCTCGGACATCCTCCAATTGAGCGGATAATAAAGTTTGGAGCATCATCTTTTAGACTGTTCCAGAAGCTACTGGTACCTGAAGAACGAACTGAAAAACCTTTTCTTCCTCAACCAATTACTGCCCTAGTCTATGGAGTCCCTTGGGGATTTATTAAACATTATGTAGTTCTAATAATAGTAATTATCAGTATATGCAAGAGCCGAGCACTGAACACCTCCACAAGTTTTCATTTCATTTTTTACCTTAAATTTAAAAAAAAAAAAAAAAAAAAGAACAACACACAGAGACACCTATGATTGACTTCTAATTCTGTTCTGGAGAAGCAGAATTATGCCTTGCTTTTTTTTTTTTTTTTCCTTCTTCTTTCTATTATAAAACCCCAGGAGTTGGATGAGGGTGCATTCCGTTGCCAGCAATGGGGAGCTGTGCTGTGATTGTGGACAGCAGGGGATAAATGTTAGATCTTTTCTGTTGATTTTTGTACTGTTTATAACACTACTTGGGGGGTTTGTAACTTCAGACAGAAAGAAAAGCCTCTGAATCTGAGGTTCCTTTAAGTTATTTTAATGTTACTGTAGTTGTAAGTCATTTTATTAGCAATCTCTCCATTTTCATTACATTTACATACATGTATCTTATCTGAACCATTTAAGGATTTTCACTACAGTTTGATTTAAAAATAGCAAATCATTTAAAGTTAAAATGCTGAAGTCAAATTGTTTTCCCTGAATGATACGCATGCGTTTGCAGTTTCTATGCTCATGCTCATAGTGTGTGAATGTTGGTCTTATTCTTAACTAAAAACCTTTAATAGGCATGATTTGTATCAGATAAATGAATATTGTATGAACTAGACTTGAAGACATTTAATCATTGCTGCTTTTGTGAGAAGGCATATGAGCAGTTTTCCAAATTCCATGAGAACAGCCTTTTATAAAAACGAAGGTTTGATTGAGTTTTCAGTGGATGAGCAGTCAAGCATCAGACAGTGCTAATAATTGTAGTGAAAAGCCTTAAGTACCAAACTTTGAAGCAACAGAACTTAAAATTTTATATTGGTATTTGAGACTTGTGAAAGTTATATGATACAGTGACTGTTAATGAGGAAAACACATGCCTCTATCAAACTGGTGAAGTTTCTAAAGTAAAAAGTGCAATCCTAATGGAGAAGAAAAATGTAGGAGTCCCATCACTTTTATAATGCATCTAAAAAGTCAGAAGCCTTCATACAAGGGTAATATAAATATATGCAAATGTGTATATATACAGTAGCATGGCCACCTTTGTTAGAATGACTGTAATAGAAGGGGTTACCCTTTGATTTTGATATAGGTGAATAATTCAGCTGGACTGTACTAAGTAGAACGTATTTTTATCCATTCACTTTTACCATTTTTATAATTATCAGATTAATACTTAAGTGAAGATAAGTGAAATTTATAAGATAAGTGATACTCATAACCATATTCTTACTAGCTATGCTACTGGGGGTTTCAGTAAGTTGTCTCGTGAGCAGTAGAACATGAATCCTAATGACATTTTAAAATTTACTTGCTTTTATTGAAGACTTCATCTTGCTGCATAAGCACTGCTTTGCAGATATCACTTCACTGAGTTCTTATATGCACTGTGTACCATCAGGATCTCATAAAGCAGATCTGTAAGTTGCTGCTCATAGCCAAGTCTAGTTCCTAAGATTCTTCTCGTGAGTTCCCACTGAAAGAAGGGGCAAATCTCCAGATTCAAATATTTGGTAGTCAGTGACAGAAATAATGTATCAGTGTCAAGAAATGTTTTGAAATATTCTGAAAACATACCACACCAGTGATGGACTTCTCTGGTTGTAAGAAATCTTCTGTAAAACCAAAATGCCAACCACAGTAGACCAAATAGTGGTGTAAACTCCAAAGGAAGTAATGTAATTTTCCCAAAAATGGGGCTGGTGTATCTTACACAGTAGTTTCAAACACTACCTCAGTTAGGCTAGAGTACAAGAGATTTGTTTTAGCAACTAGATGGGGTTACATCAAACAACTCCATGTATTTTTTTTTTTTTTTTTTCAGTTAAAGCAAAATAAACAAGTTTTATCACCTGTATTTAAATAAAACACACGTGTTCATTTGTTACCAGCTTAATACATAGCACTTAAAGTAGAAAGCGCAATAGAAAGGCCTCTGATTATAGAAAAAGGTAAGCAAAGCAATGTCAGGATACTTTTGAAAGATTTAGAATCTTAAATTTCCTAATATACTTGCTTGTAATGGGGATCCAAGACTACAGAAACTTGATGTCTGTATTATTGCTGCAAATTTAGTTAAAATGATTTTTTCTAAAAGTGTGTGTGTCAGTAGATTTCAACAAGTAAGCATAAAGGTTGTAAAGTCTGTACATAACATACATTTCTAGAATTAATTTACATTAAGCTCATACTAGTGTTTCGTTTTAATTGGCAAATGAAGGGATACTGATACCTAGTTATAAACTGTGAATTTCTAATTCTAGCAGTTGCTTTTTTTGTTTGTTTGTTTGTTTTAAATATCCCTTTTAAAGTTCTTATTTTGGGGCTTTGTTTGCATCATGATGAAACTTCAAAAGAAAGCTGTGGTAAATTAAAAAAAAAAAAAAAAAAAAAAGGTGTGTGTATATAACATAATAAAAAAACCTTCTGTTTTTCCTAGAAGGGGTAGGAAGGGAAGCTGACAGACCCACTCATGGGTGGAATACAGTCAAACAAATGGTAAAGCAGCGCTCATTGACACAGATTCAGTTTGCTGTGGCAAAGGAAACTCGTGACTGCTGAAGTGTGCTCACATGGGAAATACTCAGAACAGGTCTGAGGTGGAAGCCTTCGTGGGAGGGAGAGCCTGACTATGAAACCATGGCAATGTAGCCTTCTGAATTATCTGACTCACTTTCTTGGTCATCTTTGGTAGCCAGTGAAAAGGGAGAGCCCTTTTCAAAGGGCAGAGATGTAATTCCAGGGCTCTGAGTTATTTCCTGCTGCTCTGCACTGCACAGGGAGGAGGAGGAAGCTTTTGATGCCTGAAATTCAGGGATGCTGAATGCTTCCAGCTGTGTGGTTGTCTCTTGGAGCTGTAGATAGTCAGGCTTTGAGGTACTCTAAGCTTGTATGCTGGACCCTTGGCGTGTTGTGCTGGTGACAGATGCTTTTCCTTATCTGGCAGCTCTTATTTGACCTGACATATAGGCCCCAAGTTTTTCCCCACAAGAAAAAATAGCCTGTAGTTCAGGGTGCAGAGGTTGGCACACTGAGGTGAACTGCCCTTAGAAACATCTTAAAAGGTAGTAGCAACAGTACTGGACATTTTCTTGTCATTTTGAAATGCATGTTGTGTCTTGAATGAGAGTTGTAATCTGCACTGAGAAGCCGAAGAAACGTATGGCGCTCTCACTGCTTCGCAGTGAAGATAGCTATGTGAGAAACATTTCAAAAACAATAGGCAATTGAATCCCAGTGAGAAATCAAAGAGTAGTTGCTGCTTCCTAATCTGTGCGCTTGTCTTGATGGCTGGCGATTTGGCCTTCAGGAAGGTTACATTAACTTGTGAGCATGAGCTCAAGCTGAGGAATCACGGTGAAATTCTTGCCATGCTTTGGATCTGCTGGCCTCCTGCTGTGCAGAAGTGCTGTTACTGGGGGTTCTGTGTGGAGGCAGCTGGAAGCCAGTGCTGAACATTCTTTCTGTTACACTTTGTTATCATGTTCTTATTAAAGGTATACAAGGTGAGGACAGCACCAGTCCTTTGGGAACATGGTAGAAACACTGTTTCTATCTTGGTCAAAGCTCCCGTCTCCCTGTTGTGGTTCGTCTCGTTTGGCTTAATTTGGTTCTGGTTTGCTGGACAGTTATTTTCATTGGCTTTTGTATGTTCAGTAAAGAATGTGGATTTTCTTAGGGCTATTTTTGTGACGTAGACAGATAGTAATGCCACAGCATGCAGAAATTGCACATTTTGTTTAAATTGCTTTGTAAAACACAGTATTTAATTTGAGAAATGTAATTTATGCCATAAAAGTGTAACATGCCATTTTGCCACAGAGTAGGTTGTTTCATCACAAGATGCAATATCTTAGGGAGTAAAGGTAGACATTTTATAGGCTTAATTAAAACATTGTTCCAGTACTGGGCTGTCAGCATCCCTAAAACTGCATTAGAGGAGATGATGTAAATTAATCATTCTGAGGAGGGAAGGGATCAAGGAAAATCTCTACACTTACTCTCCCTGCCCCATGTTGTCTTTATTTAGTAATACGCTGCTACATATTTGGAGGTTCTAGTGTTTGTAGGTCACTGAACAGACATTGAAATCTGATTTATATTGTATACCTGTAACATAGAAAGAAAAAGTATTTATATATTTTCCGTAAGAATATTGCATTGAGCTGTGTATAATTTAAACAGAGGCTTGTCCCAAAATGGTGTTGCCCACCTTGATTTTTGTGGTTTTTTCTTTTTCTTTTTTCTTTTTTTTTTTTTTTTTTTTTTTTTTTTTTTTTTTTTTTTTTTTTTTGTATAGTGTGTACAGTTCATGTCTATGGGCATTAAAAGCCTCCTGAAGCATAATCTTATCAAAGGGATGCATTGTTAATAAAATGTACTTAAACTTCTCATAGTTGTTCTGGTCTCATATGTACCTCTCAATGCTAGAAATGGATTAGAATTTTATTTATATTTGTACGTTACTAATTAACTAGAACAAGCTGAAGCTTTCCAAATAAACATTTTTTGTCAAAGTATATTTTACATTAGTACTTTGTAAGATGTCCTGTAAAAACAGAAGGGGACTCCTTAGTATTTTATACACCGTTTTTATTTTAAAAGTTTATAGTACTGATACTGAGAATTAGTCACTTTCCACTATGTGATGTTTGTACAATTCAAGTGTTATCATTTCAACAGCAGATGTGAAAGCTGAATTATGAACAAGAAATAAATCTTTCCGTTTTGAACTCATTCAGCCATTATTAATACAAGACAGATGTCTTAGAGGGAAGGGGAAAAAAAAAAAGAGGCATTTACATGCCTCTCTATCCCCGTGTGAGAAGTACTTTTCTAGTGCCCTCGCTATACCCTTCCACCTACACAAAAACCTTGTTCTCCTTGGAACAGTCTGTTCCTGCGTTTTGTGAAACTATCGGCCCGCAGACAGGCAGAAGAACTAACCTCTCAGGCTGCCAGGCAGGCCTGTACCTGCTGGTAAGCTGTTCTCTCGCTTCCAAATGACAGAATGCTTTCATTGGAAAGACCATGTGAACCACCTTTGCTGGAGCTGAGATGGGAGCTCCGGAGCGGCCCAAGTACCTCACCCACCGTCAGGAGGGCAGCACCAGCTGCATGACCTCCACCCATGGTATCCCTGCCACTTTGTGCTCAGCTGCTGCAGCCAAGCCCCAGCAACAGCAGCTCAGAAGTATGAAATAACACCTCATCAGAGCCCCCCCCTCTGCCATAATGAACCTGCACCATATCAAATATTAATACGTGATTAATACGTGGTTTGTGGGACAATCTCGACTTTTTCAGTGAGTCCTATATGAGAATTCCTTGGATACCTACTCTTGATTTTAGTCAGCCTTTCAAGTTTTCTTTAAATAAGCCTTTTTTTAAAATGAAGGATACAATCTTTGTGCTTCCTTACAAACATTTTTGAAAATCAAAGATGACCAAGTTCACCTCAGTATGCTGTTCAAATACTCAGTTATCACAAAGTCATAGTGCTCAATTCATGTATCTACAAATGCTGCAAGCTAAAATGTGCTAGTACAAAATCAATGTCTTTGTGAGTTTCAAAATGACAGCCAGCAGGCCCTTCCTTCATTGCTAGCTGGAGGAAGATTATTTTTTTTGACATGCAAACAACAGTATCTGAAGATCTAGCTGATAGCCTGAACATCTTCTATGCAAAGGGGATTAATATAACTAACTGCATCTGACTCGTGTCTGCTTACATAGTTGTCTGGAGTTTGCAAGGAGTAATGCCAAAAATGGCACTACGAGAGTGTTGCTAACTCCTCCACAAAGAGCTGCCCTGATGGGAAGATGGTTCCCACTGCATGTTACAGGCTGCAAAACATTGGCCTGCAAATTCTAAAGCCAGTAACTTCTGATCAAAAGATAGCATGCAGCATTTCACTACAAAAGCCTTGAACTAGTCACCAACGTACAGCTTTGCAGGGATAACAGGAGGGGGACATCTGGGCTTGTGAAAGCCTGTATCAGAAAGAGAAGTTGCTGTGCCTTCAGAAATTCGTGTTTGCATTTTAAAACACAACCAATCGACAGACTCAGTCAAAGAGCCTCCTTCCAATGCAGTGCACATCTGTTTGTGATATGTATCTCAGATTGCTCTTCCTGCCAGCTGCTTCTCCAGGTGATGAGGTAGAAGCATTCAGAATATTGAGGTAGTACTGTGGCTGGTACAGCACTGCTGACACTTCTCCCTTGCTGGTTTCTAGTGTCTCTGGTGTTTCATAGGGATTGGTTTCAACTGCAATTTGAGAAGAATAAGCAAAATTTTCAAACCAAGTGTAAGTATGAGGTGTAGGTGTGGATGGAAAGTTTCTCTCTTCATTTTTGTTATGATAAACTGAGGAAGGATTCTGATCATCAATCTTATCTTCTGTTGGCGTTGAAGACATCAGGCTCCGTGGAGGTAATTTTCTGGCCTCAGCCTTATTATCCAGTGCTAGGGTGTCAGGAATGCAGTCACTTAGCTTTAGTACTTTCTCAGTACCAATCTACAGGAGAAGCATCAAACACAAAAAAGTGCTCAGTGGAAGAATTCAAAAGTAAAGAGTGATTAATTTAAATGCTTGTAAAATTATCAATTTTTTGAGTTTGGATTAAATGAACAGAAATTAATGAAAAATACAAAATGTTTGATGAAAGCTGGATTTTATGTGAAATTCACAGAGTATCTCTGATACAAAAGGACACAGCATTGGAACAGGCCGTCCAGGGAAGTGGTGGAGTCCCCATTGCTGGAGGTATTTTAAGGGACAGTGGATATGGCAGTAAGGGCCATATCCACTCAATCCTTTACATGTTCACTTGGGTTGGAGGGAACCTTAAAGCCCAGCTAGGGGCAGGGGTTAGCACCCACTAGAACAGTCTTCCCAGGACCCCATCCAACTTGGCCTTGAGTGCCTCCATCCACAGCTTTTCTGAGCAACACATGCCAGTCCTTTACTACCCTCTGAATAATGAATCTCCTCCAAACTTTTAATCAGTCTCCCTTCATTTAGTTTAAAACCAGTCCTCCTTGCTCTATCCTATCATACTGCATAGAAAGTGAGCCTCCACCTTTCTTATAAGCTCTCTTAAAGCACTGAAGTCCACGATGAGGTCTCCCATGAGCCTCCTCCAGCCTGAGCAATCCCAGCTCCCTCAGTCTATCTTCAGAGGGGAGGTGCTCCAGCCCTACGATCATTTCCGTGGCCTTTCTCTGGACCTCCTCCATCAGCTCCATGTCTTTCTTGTGCTGGGATCCCCAGGACTGGCATCAACAAAGCAGAGCAGAGGGGGGCAATCAGCTCCCTTGCTCTGCTGACAACTGCTCTTGATGTGGCTCCTTTGCAAATGGCACTAAGGCAGCAGCTTATGCTGCTTTATAGGACACACAGGGGAAGCTTAGGGCCTTTAACCGATTCTTTCCCCACCACCAGACCTGGCAGAGTCCCATGCATCCTCCCAGGAATCATTACGTAGATCACACTCTTTCCTACGCATGACAGCATAAGGGATGCATGCAGCCAAGGGATGGGTGGATACAGCAGTAGGCTGCTTCAAAGTGCACCATCCCACAGTATTTTCTGTTATGTTCAGATAGCACTGCTTTTTGAAAAGTAATGCTGGAAGAAGCACTCCAAAAAATTCCACTTGGTGTATAATTTTACTTTCACTTTTAGCTGTATCTAGCTATCACTAAGTTTTCCATGAAACGGGGATATTAATTTGCATTCATTTCTGCATGCGAGTGTCACTCATGTTAAATGTAGCTAACACTAGAAAATATTTACTAATCAAGAAGGGAAAAATAAAAAGTACTAGATTTCAAGTGATCTTACTTTAAACTCTTTGAATGATAGCACTTTGCTCTTGTTAGGACTAGGTATCACAGGACAACAGCAATCCTTCACCCTGGAAACAAGAAAGCAAAACAAGTGATGTTTCTTTGTTCTCTCATCAAAGCATATTCTGCCAACCGAAGCAACACTAGATGTGTAGAGAAACAGCTGGAAATGATGAGTGTCTCAGAAATGCTGCAAGCCAAATACTTACAGCATCTACACAGATGGACAGTCAAAGAAAAAATGAACAAGGCTTTGTAACAGGCTGGAAGCAACAAAAAGCAGCTGTGGTTTGTGAGTTACACTACTTGCATTCTCTGGCTGCAAGAAGAAAATGCATTATAGCTTACCACTTCATCTTCCAGAGGCACACAGCCACTATTAGTGAAGGAACTACCACAAGCAGGACTAGAAGGTACAGCATGTCTGCTGTAAAAGAAAAATACTTCAAAATTATTTTGTTTACAACTTCTCATTTGTTTAATATAGCCTCAGAATCTGCAACAGAAACACAACCAAGTCCATGCACGATATGAGCCAGTAACTCAGCAGTGAAATTGCCTGTGATTGTAAGATATTTTGGCTCTAAGTTCTGGGATATAGCTGTATGTTTTTGGATATCGATTACCAAAACTGAAATATTGCTAGGTTCCTTTGTTTTGCCCTCACATTAACTTCTTAACTGTAAGCATACATTTCCAAAAGCTAAAAGTGTAGGAATCTTACTTAGCAACTACTGGTTTCAGATTTCCTTACAGATCCCCAGAGGCAACATATTTTTTCAGTGAGACAAAGCCGACATAAACTCTGTACCTTCAATATGGTAAGACCGTATCAGGACAGACACTGCCAGTGTTCTTGCTCTCCTAGGTTTTATGCAGATTAAGGATCTCGGTATTTTCACTTCTGGGTATAGTACATAGCCTTAGACTATTTCTCACAAATAATTCAGACTGCTACACGTAGGCCCTGACAAAGAACAAGTGTCCTCTGAAAACTTCCCCTAGCTGCTGCCCTCTTGCCCTGTGCCAGCCAGATTTGTGTCTCTACTACAAACCACAGCAGGAAATAAATAGTCACATTACATTCTCCTTCTTAGCTTTCCTAGGATAATTATGTCAGTACAAATGTCTGTGCCTAAAGCAGGAGCATGGAAGATAGAACAAAGGTGCAGGATGCAGAACTGCCTCTCATTGGGTACCATGAGCATTTGGGCCCTTTATTTAGTTAGTATAAAGCATGAAGTGTCCTTGCATAACGAACACTTCACCCTTTCCTCCCCCTTCACCCTTATCCCAGGCAAATGTTTCAAAACGAGACATTCCCAACTTGGATCACAAATCTCTCAACTGAGATTGATGAATTGTATTTTCAAGGAACAGAACTAGAGGCAGGTGATTTCATGTTCTGCTTTGGAGATCAAATCTACCCCATTAGTGAACTGCAGTGTTCAAAGAACCCTCTGTTACTGACTTAGGAAAGAGACAGCTTGACAATGGGTTTAAGGACTAGTAAGTAAAGGAATCATAATTAGAAATTCAAAAGTCCATACAGAAGTTCTCTTTTTGCATACTGGTATTTAGTTTCTCCTGTATTATAATATGAATTAAATCCAAATAAAATTCTTCAGTGATCTACCAAACTGGACTCCCTAGGCCTGCAAATCTGCATGAATTATTATACTTCCCAGAAGGATATGCTATGCCTGTGGAATTCTTTTCATTCTAAAATAAAAACACAGCCACTTAAAAAATATCATATTGGTATACATATTTCGTTTTCAGAATTAAGTGTTTTCCCTTGAGAAAGGAAGATTATTCTAGCACCCTCCCACCCTTCTGTGGGCAGAAACATTTCTCATTCCCAGTACTCACAGTCATGTGGTGTATCTATGTATCTGAAGTTAATAATGGGAGTTTCTCCTCCACCCGTATACGCTTTAATGGCTAGCTTGTATTTCGTGTTTGACGTCAGGTGTTTCACTGTGTATGTTTTTTCCTCTGGGTTTTCAATTGTGAACTTACATACAACTGAACCACCTAGAATGAAACGTTACAAATCAATGTAGCTAAACCACTGAAATAACAGAACATTTGCAGTTCCCCTTCTTTGTAATCTGCACACTTTCTTCTGAGAAAAATGATGCATCCTGACTCACTGCCACTGTGCTGTGCTCACATCCCTTCTAGCTGGACTCTGACAGCATAGTCTGTCTTGCAGTAGGCCTTCTGATGACTTGCTGTCAAGAAATACAAGAAATCCCTATACTTCCATTTCCTCTGACTAGAATTTGATTTGGTGTTTCGCCATTTTCTTCAGAGTTCTGTTGCTTTTAAGCTTAGATCAAATTCTTTCAAGTTAATTGGAAGCAAGACATCTCTATCCCAAAATTATACTCTGTCTATTGTGCAACTCCCAGACCCCAGGGAGAGAAGGGTTAGCTTGTTTCTCATGTTCCCAGTCACACCTCCTATCTGCTAGCTCATGCAACTGGAAAGTAGCATTTTTTAACCACTCTAAGTTTAACCGGGATTACTTGCAGAACTGTGGCTCTTCAGTGCTTAATTTAAGCGTTGATTAATTTAAGATGACTGAAACATCTAATAATTTTCCTTCAGTTCAGCCTATGTTTTTCATCCTGGTGATAACCTAATAGGGAGAGAGATCTGAGAGAAAACATGACTCACCTGGAAGAAGAGATAAGGAAAAAAAATAACCTTGAACAACTTGGAAACACATGAAAATTTTAATGTACGAATCATCGGAGCAGTTTCGGACACGAATCATTAAAACCAGAAATGAAAAGTTAAACATGGCTTTGTGCCACCCCACAGCTTAAGAACTGCCTTAAGAACTCCACTGGAGAGCAAAGCAACAAATACTTTCATTATAAAGGAATTCAAATGGGGAATTTCCACAGTGTTCCAATTCTGAAGGAAATAAGTGCTATTCCATCTGTTTCTAAAATACCTAGTAAAACTACCATGCTTCCTATGACTCTCATCCAAGTAGATCACAAACAGATGTTTTGGAAATTCATCTGGAACTCAGATTGCAAGAAGCAGGAATGACTCCTCCTACAGTACTGAAAGAATCCTTTCTGTAGTTCACACTAATGCCGAAGGGACCTACAGAAAAAGGACAAGGAGCTATAAATCCTTATAATGTCAGGACCCTAATTCTGCCCAATAACACCTCAAATATTAGGAAGGAATCAAAAGAAGCAGATGCCAGATTTGCTGGCCCAATATGACCTTTTCAAGAGGCTGCAGTGTAGGCCACAAGGCCTCCCTCTCACCTATATTAATGACAGAACTTCCAAAACCCCGGGGCTCTGATACCTGCAAGAACATGTTTTTTGGATCCTTTCAAATTGCAATCCTCTTGCACAGGTGACACATAAACATGGTAACCTCTTAAGAAACCAGGCAGTATCTCATCCGTGGGATAAGGATCCCAGTACAGTGTTACTTCACGATAACTCAGTTCAACTTTTTTCACATCAGGGTCAAATCGAGGAGCTGGAAAAAAGAAAATTTCTATTGGACTTGGCATTATCCTTCAATCACATTAATCTTCTCGCTTGGAAAAGTTCTGAATTCCCATGTATATTTGTATCTCAATTTAATCTAAAGACTGAACAAAGCCAAAGCACTCAAAAAAATCTGATACCTTCATAGTGTGAGTCTACATAGCACACAAAGCACACATGCACTGCTAATCATAGTCTGATCAGCATGGGCTTGACCTGGTCACAGCACTGGTCTCATATCCTCTGTAAAGGGAATATACATTGTTTTACAACTTGTAAATCATCTATTTCACAGATTATATTGAAACAACACAGCAAGTGCATTTTAATCTAGCTACAGAAGCAGGGCCGAGGAATTCCTCAGTTGGTGGTAGATGAATTCAGCAAATACATAAACTTGAAATGCATTCCCAACTTACGAAGCTCCTTGAGATAACCAGTCTTCTTCTCCAGTAAGGAGACTCTATTAGCAGCAGACGCATAGACGCAGAAATTGTATCTCACCCCAGGAACAAAAGCAGCTAGAAAATAGTAGAACTGATTACAAAAATAGGTTCCCATGATGTGACTTTTTTTTTTTTTTTGGTCTTGCTATTGCTGTGTGGGTTGCTTTTTGTTTTTCTTCTAATGATTGACGTGCAATTTATTTATTGAATACTAAGATGTGCTCAGCCAAACTTTGGTCATTTCATTTCAAAAGTTGAACTCTCAGTTGAGAGAGTCTGGGAAGGCTAAATGCCTTTATCCATTTCAGTAGTAGGTCACAGTGACTTTCAAAAGGCCGGGAAGGATTTGGATCTAATGGTCACTACCAGGATAAAATCTGCACATTCTCTGGGGAACACAGAGAGTACTAAGCTTCTCATCGTGCAGTAGATGTTATAATGTCAGTGTAAACTTCTAACCGGTGCTACAGACGAGGCAGAGCTCCATTTTGCAACTCTGTACTTACAGATAACAGTCACTACACTCCTTCAAGATGTCACTTAAAGACACTCAGAAGATGTTTTGCTAAAATACTGCTCTAATTTCCATGGCTCAGTGGTGCTAACGTAGTTATGGTGTCTATTTTAGCTGCTGGGCAAACCATTATGCCAAATGCTTTTACATAATTGTATGTGCACTGCACAAACTTCAGTATTCTACAGGATATGCTTTCTGAATTCCTTTAATGCCCACAGCATAAAAGAGTTTGGACATCAGAAAAAAAACACATTCTGCTTTCACCTGATTTGATCAGAGCACTGGAAGTGTTTGGTCCAAATCTCTTCCATTGTAAATCACAAGACTGCAGGATTGGAAAGTTACACCAATCAATAATGTAACTGTCAGATTTATCTCTGGGCTTCCAGGAAATCAAAATGCCGCCGTCTGTGCCATTAACCTGTTCTTCTTTAAGCTCTGACTTATTGAGCCTCTTTTCAGTGTCTAGGAATGAAAAAAAAAAAAAAGCAGTTTCTGTTATTATCCTGCGTAAGATCTGAATAAACAAGGGTCAACCATAATAAACAGTTATGCTCTTCCATGATCAGACATCTGAGCCCTCTCCTATGCTGAAAGCCAACTGCTCAGGAAACATAAGAAGTTGTCACCATAAATCCAGAAAAAGAATTCAACAGCGAGAATCTGCAGTCAAGAACAGAAAGCCACAAGAGGCTAATGGCATGCACAAGTTTCACTCACAGAGGGCTGGGCTGTCACAGCACATGCTGCAGGTCTGATGCCTAGACTAAGGCTAAGCACGCTTTGCGAAGACTGTGGAAAACAGACTTTGTCTTAGGAGGGACAGATCGAGGCCCTTGTGTCAATATGCATAGAGTACTGCCCTGTAGGCTGAAATACAGTGATAATTTCCAGATAGCCATGATTTCCGTTTTCAGGTCAGGTTAATTTATTCCCTCAAGATTATAAGTCATAGAATCATGGACTCACAGAATGGTTGGATTTGAATGAACCTTAAAGACTAGCCAGGGGCAATATTTATCCAGCCTCTTGCCCAACACGAGCTCAGGCTGCCCCCCAGGATCCCTTCCAACCCATCTTGAGCACTTCCAGGGATGGGTCACCTCAGGAAACATAAGAAGTTATTACCATAAATCCAGAAAAAGAATTCTTTCATACTTTACTCTCTGTGTAAAGAATGCCATCCTAATGTCTAAGTTGTATCTCCCTTCTTTTAGTTTAAAGCTATGCAAAAGGAGCCTCCCTCCTGCTCACGAGCTCCCTTTAAGTACTGGAAGGTTGCCATTAGGTCACTAGGTAGCCTTCTTTTCCTCAGGCTGAACAACTTCCTCAACCTTTCGTTGTAAGAATGGTGCTACAGCCCTATGATCACCTGCATGGCCACCCTCTGCACCTGCTCCAATAACTCCATGTCTTTCTTGTGCTGGGGTCCCCAGGGCTGGACATAGTACTGCAGGTGGGTCATCAGGACAGAGTGCAGGGAGATGATCACCTCCCTCACCCTGCTGGAATTTTTTGATGTAGCCCAGCATACAGTTAACCCTGTAGGCTGTGTGCTTACTGCTGGCTCATGTCAGCCTCATGAGGCCACCTCTAACTTGCTCTGCTCTTACAGCAGGAGAGATTTTTCTCCCATTACACCTGCCTAGAGGTTCAGGGATGTGAAAGAAGAACTGGGAAGTCTGGCTGCCAGTGAAGACAGATGCAAACAACTCACCCAGTACTTCAGTCTTCTCTACATGTGTTGAAGGCACTTGTCTCTTCTCATTTATCAGAGGGGGTACACTCTTCTTTCCTGACCAATATATGTATAGAATCTTTTTTTTATTATTTACCTTGCCATGTTTCCTCTTTGCTTTGACCTTACTGATCTCTCCTCTGCACATCTGGATGACATCCCTGTTCTCTTCCCAGGCCACACATCCCTGCTTTCACTTTTTATCCTTTAGCTTGATCAGGAGGTACCCTCTCAGCCATGCTAGTCTCCTGCCTTCTCTGCTTGATTTCAGGTGGATGGAGAGCTATGGTGCTCTCAAAAATGCAGCCTTAAAGAAGTGCCAGCACTGCTCCACTCCTTCATCCATAAAGACAGCCTCCCTTAATATAAGTGGATATAAAACTCTGGTAATGAAAAGCCAGTTTTAGCTGGAAATACTCCTACTGTTACCTGTAGCTCCAGGGATGATCAACACCGAAGGATGTGAAAAACCAACATTGTTCTTTGCTGTGATACTGATTCTGTAGGGATGATTATCGATGAAAATCCTTGTACTATTACAATCTGATGAAAGAGAAATGTGTTCAGACTTAAATCGGCCTACTAGTTTTTCCCAGGTTACTTCATATGAAATAATTTCCCCATTCGCTTGAAAATCTGCTTCTTGCTAGGAACAAAAAAGAAATGTAGGTAAACATCAATTACTTAGAAAATTTTCCTGAAGAAAAACACTAGAAAAACAACTTTAAATAATAACTCACATACATTATTTCTGTAACAATATAAACACTCATTGCACTCATAAGCATACTGTTTCAAATGGAAACGCAGAAATACCAGTAATAGGATTTACCTTATTATAATACTTGGCGAAACAGAAGTATGCATGTCTGAAATACCAAGATCATATAGCTAGAAACTTCCTGAAACATGTAACATAAAATATTTTTCTTAGGCTCTTGCCATAAAGTGCACAGAGGCTTGTTAAAGTTAATGAGAGAAGTTTCAAACCCATTTTCAAATAGTTTTATTTCCATTTCTGTGCCAATGTCTCACCTTCCAGAACAAGGTCACGTTCCGCCCCCACAGAGCTGGTGTAATTTTTCTCCAGACATCCAGTTTCCCTGATGGAGCTGGAGGAAATACAGCAAAACAAAGATGCTTTATTTGCCTCCATTTGAAGACATACAACCCTCCACACTTCTCCTTCCCAATCACTCCTACGCCTTGGCAAAACATCCTTTAACTTGCTGTATTCAGCTTTTACTTCTGAATACTAGTATAGCTCACTTCTCTAAAAATCCTTTCTTTGCTTTCAGTTCCCAGTTGTTTATTCCCACCTTTGCATTGCTTTTCTAGCCCTCAAAGAACACTTTCATCCTCCTGGTCACCTGGATTTTCCACTGCCTGCAGTAGATGAAATTCCAGAGGCTGCTATGAAGGATGATTTAAGAGGCCACCTTCCTAAAGTTTGCTTAATATGATTCCGCTTTCATGACTGCAACAAGGACTCTCCTCTAGTGGCATTAGTAGCAAGTAGCAAGAAGAGGGATCAGGTGAAGACTCCTTTTTCTATAGACCAGGCACACCTTTTTCCTTTGTTCTGAAAGTGTGGGCTTTGCTCCACTCGCTCCATCTCCAGAAATGCTGAGCTGCACCACAACGTACTCTAGCTGTGTAACTGGTGTAGGGCTGCAGTCCACCAAGGGTGATGCGGTTACGGTATAGTTGTGTGTCTGAACTATTGTACTGCAAAACAGAAAAACAGAACAGTCTGAGCTTAGTTTTCATGAGCAACAAGAAGCTTTTGTTTGAAAAACTGATTTTGCCTCTACTACATACAGTGGCCAGTAAAGCTTGTTTTGGAAAAGACAATAATTGAACAGCAGTCAATAAAAAAAAGAAAAGAAAAAAAAGGAAAAAAGAGATAGTCACGAGTGCTAATGGGAGATGCAGAAAGAGCTGTACAACCTTGTTCAGTGCAACCATCTGAGTAGGAAACTCCTGCAGTGAGTCAAATGACAACTCTTCACATAAAGGCAGACAGAGTTTACTGAGACCTTATCCTCACCATTACCAGGTCTCTTACTCAGCTAATGTAAGCAATGTGCTGTTCTAGACATATGCACAGCATGTATAGCTGCCTTTTCTTTCAATTTTCATTTTTTTTTCCACACTCAATCTTAAAAGATCAAATGAGTTCTTGCAAAAGTGCGCATGCTCCTGTAAAGGCCAACTGCAGCAATGATTTAATCTGACAGCTCTTAGGCAATAGTAAAGACAGAACACAGGTTGCTTCTGATCTTCTTAATGCCTTTTAATATGTTGAAGTCAAGCTGCCCTCATAAGAAAAGGACTACAAAGAAACCACAGTAAATATGCAAAGTGTAAATCAACTTCAGTGTTTGTGAAAGAACTGGAACATGATGACTCTACCTAAACAATTTCAAGGAGGTTTAAGAGGATGGAAAGAAAAACTGTCCTGGGATTTCCTCACTGGAAACCATGCACACTACCATTAAGAACAGCCAGGGGTGTACAGGAGAATTCTGGACTAATATCAAAAAAGTGTGATCCTTCAATACACTTCCATGCCATTTGCTTCTAAGATGATATGAGTTATAAAAGTATGGCAAACAAATGAAGATTAGCAGTAGCTATAATAACAGCAATTATAAGGCCTGTAAGTATTTTCATTTACTTCAGCAGACCATTTGGCAGAGGACAGAGTATATAGACCAGTCACACCATACATTTCAGTCAGCATTACAAGCAGTGTTGGAAGTATGAATTGACATTAGCAATGGCCAGCCATGTGCACCACATAATAAGCATGGAACCTAATAGCAAATAAAATCAGAAAAACATACAAATCAGCATGCTCACAAGACTCAGATTAAATTAAGATTGCTAAAGAATAATTTTTGCATTAGAATAAATTCAGATTTCATACTAGTTTTGCTTTCCCATCAGGTTGACACACTTCAGCTTGACAAAAGAGTTCAATTTCCTTTTCCTTTTGTTCCCAGTGTAACTCAATTTCTGCATCTGTGTATTCTTCCCACTGCTGGAAAGGTGGTAGGGGATAAACTACAAACAAATAGAGAACCTGAGTTAACTCTTGTAAAACATAAAATATACACAAATGTATTTTAAGGTATTTTAGTTGAGCAATTAAAGAAATATTAAACACAGTGTAATCGTTTTCTGCTGCTCTACGAGAAGTAGACATAAGTTAAAAGTTAATTTCACAATGAAAACGTAATGTTCATAGTCCTGTTTATCCTCCTTGAAGAAGGGGGATTGGACTAGATTTCTTCAAAGGAAGAGATCCCTTCCAAATCATTCTATGATGGTATAAATGTTATACAAGTAGCAAACAAACAAGCAAACAAACAATGGCAAGAAAAAACTTTTCCTGATTTGGAGATATTTTAGAATATCATGCACTTAAATGCTGTAACATAGGGACTGGTGGAATCTTCTGAAGCAGAATAGTGAATAACACTCAACAAGTTCCTATACTCCAGAAACCTGTACCACAATCTTTCACAATTCTCATTTTAAATGCTACTAGCAGTTACCCTCATGGTAAACATTACCAGTGTTACTTGTGAAAGATTTTTGAGATCTTTTACTGCTAAGTAAATAATACTCAGCAAGAGAAGCAGATTTCTAACTCTGCTATTATCATCTCAGTTCCAAGGAATGAGACTTGGCAATGCAAATGAGTGATATGTGTCCAGCTTTCATCATTGTACTAAAACTTGATAGAGCATAAATTAAAATCTGGGGACTTCCAGACTCCAAGGAATTTGTGCTTTATACACAGTGCCCACAAGCAGAATTGGAAATTATGGACTTCAGTTTTCCTTTATTTACGAATGTTCTACTGTAATTATTTCCAGGATCGGAGAAAACATTAAGAACTTTATTGCCATCACTACTTAAAAGACTGACTCATCATAAGTATTATATACCATTTCTGTAGCTTGTAACAATCACTAAGACTGGCAAAAGAAAACTGTAGTAAAAACTTGAATGTATGGAGCACATTCAGTGTTAAATATTCAAGACTAATTTCCCATGAAAACTAACTTTATCACAATGCAATGTCATACTACAACCTCCCAGTTTTTTCTTTCTTCCTGCTCCATTTCTTCTTCCCTCAAAAAACTCAAATAATCAACTTGCTTCTATGAAATAAACTTTACAGAGAAGGACTTTTAACATGTTCCTATGAGTCATAAGAAAATAATGTGTCTAATAAACCTGAAATGAGAGCCTGTAAGGAAGGAAGTGCTGCCAGAATGCCAAAACTACATCAGCAAACTCCTGGTCCATCAGCCTTTCCACTTCTTAAGCAGATAAATCACAGGTTGCTTCCTGCTCCTTTACACAGGCAAGAAAACTGAAGGAGCATGGCAACACTGAGGAGGATGTGATGGGGTTAAAGGACACAAAGACAATTAAGAAGAACTGGAAAGACTGCTGGAAACACAGTAAATAGACAAGTGTTTTAAGGTAGAAGTAGTTCACAGAATCACAGAATGGCCAGAGTTGGAAGGGACCTCAAGGATCATGAATCTCCAACCCCCTGCCACAAGAAGGGCCACCAACCTCCACGTTTAATGCTAAACCAGGTTGCCCAGGGCCACATCCAACCTGGCCTTGAACACCTCCAAGGATGTGGGGCATCCACAACCTCTCTGGGCAGCCTGTTCCAGTGCCTCACGACTCTCTGGGTAAAGAATTTCCCCCTGACATCCAACTTAATCTCCCCTCCCTCAACTTAAAACCATTTCCCCTCGTCCTACACATATCAACCCTTTCAAAGAATTGATTCCCCTCCCCTCTGTAGGCTCCCTTTTGGTACTGAAAGGCTGCAATGAGGTCACCCCACAGCCTTCTTTCCTGCAGGCTGAACAAGCCCAGCTCCCTTAGCCTGTCTTCATAGGGGAGGTGCTCCAGTCCCCTGATCATCTTTGTGGCCCTCCTCTGGACCCTCTCCAACAGCTCCCTGTCTTTTTTGTATTGCGGGGTCCACACTTGGACGCAGCATTCCAGATGAGGCCTCACAAGAGCAGAGAAGAGGGGGACAATCACCTCCCTGTCCCTGCTGGCCACCCCTCTTCTGATGGAGCCCAGGATACCATTTGCCCTCTGAGCCGCAAGAGCACACTGCTGGCTCATATTAAGTTTTTCATCCATCAGGACCCGCAGGTCCTTCTCTGCAGGGCTGCTTTCAAGGTCTGCTCCTTCCAGTCTGTATGGATGCCTGGGATTCCTCTGGCCCAAGTGCAAAACTTTGCGCTTTGCTGTGTTGAACCTCATCAGGTTCACCCAGGCCCACCTTTCCAGCCTCTCAAGGTCCCTCTGAATGGCATCCCTTCCTTCCACCGTGTCGAACGCACCACTCAGCTTGGTGTCATCAGCAAACTTGATGAGGGTGCACTCGATTCCATCATCGATGTCATTGATAAAGATGTTAAAGAGCACCGGTCCCAAGACAGACCCCTGGGGGATGCCGCTCGTTACCGGCCTCCACCTGGACATAGAGCCATTGATGACTAGTTAGGAAGTTAAGGGATCAGGGGCACACAAAATAATACAGAACATAGGACCACAGCCACTACTATTTACAGAACTTTGCAAAGCTGAAACCGAAGAGAAAGAAGCTAACTATAGCACAGAAAACTAACAAAACCTGAGAAGACAAAACCAGTGACTTCTGCTTTAAGCTGGCATCCAAGTATTAAGACCAAGAAAACAAGGCCTTCCACAAAAAGTTTTCATCAAAGAAATAGAAAAGGACTTACTTCTGTGAGCTACATCAAAAACATCCGTGGCAGTTCCCTTTCCCAGTGGGTTTTCAACAGTCAGCGTGATATTATAGACCCTCTGCTTCCCTATATCCCAAGAACATGAGCACCTCTCAGAACAATTTACCGTGCATGGAACAGAAGATTTGGAAAACCTATACAGGAAGAAAAAAAATAAAAGGAAGAAGAAGAAAAGAAACTTTTTTGATATAGAACCAAGATAGGTGTGGAAATCACCGGTGCCTAAACTAAAATACAGCATCACAGAAAACAAGGCTGCACTGGTCTTTGAGAAGCTACCTAGTTCTCTTCTTAGTCCAAACTAGCATGAATATACTATTCTTGTAATTAGATGAAAGTTTTCTTTGAAGAAGACTTAGTTCATCCTTAGTTGCCAGAAAAGCTAAATTGCTTTAGGTACTTCATCATGGGTTTGCAGATTTTTAAACAAGGAACAGAGTTTATCAATGATAAAGCATTCCCATGTCTACAGTTATATTTTCAAATGAAACAGCAGTCTCAGCGCATCTGCTAACCTTCTATTTTTGAAACATCATTATATCTGAATGGAAGTGAATGATGCAGAGATCCTGAAGGTGCTATGATGACTGCCTTCTGGAATCTTTTGATGCAAATTATTTAAGAGTTCTCTTCAAGCCTTTTTCTTTGTTGTCCTTGCCCTAAGGTCTCACCTCCCTTCCTCTCCTGTGAGCTTAAATGCCTCCATAGCAAGAAACCAGGGCCTAGGTCTGATTTGCCAAAGACCTTGACCCAGACTGGTAAGAAAAAACTGTGAGAAAGTCTACAGAGAGATTAAAAATAGAAGAGGGAAAAAAAAGAAACTAAAATTATAGACAGATGTAGGATTGTTGAGATAGCTTGAGAATTCAAGAAGGAAATGGAAAGTTACAAAAATTTTAGAGAAAAAAACTAATAAATCTAATGAGGCTAACTGGTGCCTAGCTAGGAAACAGCAATTTTGATAGGCTTTACTGTCAACACAGATTGTGAACAAAATGATATTCACTCTTAAATCCTACTTATCTGTTGTGTGCATCATCCAACAAATTAGATTTTATTTGTAAGTTATAAATATCCTGTCTGCTGGTATCTTTACAGGTACTTACAAATGTCCATACAAATTGATACCAAATAATTGTTATAGCAGGCTTTATCAAGCTGAAGCTGGTCTAATGAAACACCAACTTTGTTACAGGTCATAGCTTAAATAAGCTGATAAGTGAGTTATAAAGAGGCAAGCAGCTAACTCCAACAACTATACAAATACTTCTATGGATTTTGATGGTCAGAAATAATGTGTTTTGTACATCACAGGCTAGAGTTATTGTAACAATGAGGGGACTTACTGTTCAGACAACTTGTATTTTGATGAGTGACTTCCATAAAGGTAGGTGTCTCGTCCTTGGTCCCAGGTACATGTTATTTCTCTCATGTTCTGAGTTTGGCAGGAAAAATCATGAGGTGCATCAGGTGGTCCTTGTCAGAGGCAATAACCATAAAAAGCAACAGTATGGCAGTTAATGCAAAAAAGAAAAAAAATCAATAAACTCAATGTATTAGCATACTAGAAATGATGGATGCATACAAAGCCTGCTTAACTACAGATGTCATTATTTCAATTACACTTATTAGGTTATCACTCTGCAGAGATACCAGGACTGCACCATAAATTAATTGCAATCCAAATGCTTCTTTAGGATGCTTTTCTTTATTACTTTTTGTTATATTAATACATTAATTAATTTAACCTGTATTGTGTTGTTGTTTTTTTCCATGCAAAACTTAATGCCACATACCATACCAGCTATATTGATATCATTAACGAGATCAATATAAACATGTTTAAAACAAAGCTTTCCATTTAGTAATGTTTTCCACATGCATGCATACAGACTTTAAGTCAGAATTTAACCTGAATTTGGCTAGACCTAAGAGGACAATGACAAGTTACAAGATATCTTTTTCTCTCCCCACATCCCTCGCAGCCATTATTGACCTAATAGGAACAGGGAAACATAATTGTAACAAAGCCTTCACTTACTACCAACAAAGAAAACTGCATGCGCAAAGCAATTGTCTTCATGGCAAGACTCTCTACAAAGGACGTGAGGCACTCCCAAAAATGTCACATTCTTTGCAATGAGAAGTCCAACTTGACTATTTGTACGATTGAAATAAGGAATAGGTGAATTTAAAAAAAATTCCTTTATGATTTGACCTTTCCTTCCAAGGCAACAAAGACTGATGTCAAAGCCTTCCTCTATAATTTTTTCATCCGGAAAGATTTTTGGTTCACTGATGTTTGAAGTATCCAGACCTGTAAATTAATGCATAATAACCCATTTCAAAATTTTCTTACGGCAGGAGCCTCACATAACAGAGCATTTACATGAAAATTTGCTAACATACTATCATTCATGATCAATTATTTAATATTCTTCCCCATCAGAGATCAGTTAGACATGTAATCACATGTATATTCTGATAAATCCATCCACATATAATATAGCACAACAGACAACCTAAGAGGCCTAAATCCATCTTGCTGCCTTTCACATGGGTGAAAACAAGCAGAGCGCATTCAAGAATTGCCTTTACAGATGAATTCTGCCTCCTGGACCTATGAACAGATTGATGTTTATCACCAAAATGCCCACTCTTTTTGATTTTGACTGAGAAAGCGACATACTCTGAATCTTTCACAGGTTTGACTAAGACAAGCCAACAATGAATGAATCAGATTGGTAAGGGGATATGGAATATCTATGGCTTTCAATGTTGGACTCCCTGATGGGGGCAAAAATCTGTGGGATTTAAGCTACCTCACAGGCTTTTGCACAGGCTGGGGATAAAATTTTCTCTCTGGTTAAAAATCAGGACATTCCAAATAAGATCTGTAGTGCAGGATCAGCTTATGAAAAGCCTTCATGATTCCTACCTGATTTCAATTATATACATAAAATCACAAAAATCTCACTCCTGAGAATAAAATAGAAACTCTTTCATCTTATCTTTCGTTATATAAAGTGAAGGAGATCAGCAATTTGCATACAATCTAAGCATATTGATTTACTACCAGGATCTTCTCTCATAATTAAAAACCCTTGTTGATCCAAGCAAGAATAGTATTTATTTACAAACCCACAAATCATCTTTTTCCTAAAATAGCCATACATTTTGTTTAAACCAAATTCTCTGGAAATCAAATTGCTTTAATAAGACATACGATGATCCAAAATTAAAACCTTCTTCTTTTTTTCTGATATCATTTGTTTGTATTATTAGCCCATTTCCAAGTGACATAGGGAGCTGACTTACTCCTCACTCTCCATGTCTTTGAAACTAATCAAAGCTATGATCCCAAGACAAAACATGTGTTGATGCATCAGATGAAGAAGCAACCACAACTACATGCTTCCTTTCCTCTCCCTCAGACGGTGCCAGTGCTATGTCTGACCTGGTGAAAGCCTACTCTGAAAATTAGGTCGTGACTAGGGCAAGATATTTTATCAAGAAAGAAGGCCAAATTCTACTCAAATTCAAACTGCCATACTACCCAACATATCACACTGCTTTAATGTATGAGCAAGAAAAGTCCTAAAACTTTTTGTCCATTAACTTATGAAGGTAGTCTGCAAATTAGAAGAAGGGCTGCAAAAAAAGAGTTGGTTAGTGCTCAGAGATAAAAAGAGGTTGAATGGTTTTTCTTAATTTGATGTTGTTTCCCCTGAGTTGGACTTTACCATTAAAACCACCAGAAAATTAAAATCTAGCTTTGTACTGGAAAAATAAAGCCAATATTGCAAAGGCTTGTTTTGCTCACCCTGGACAGTCTCCCACAGACTCCACTGACTCCAGCTGTTTGATGCTTCCGCTTTGCTCCTGATTCTCACTGAATGTGACATACACTCCAAAGGTAGGTCTGAATCCCACATCCAATGAAAAGGCTTTCCTGATTTATCGAGTGTGGTATTAAAAAACGCCTGCAAATAAAGGTTGGTAAGGCAAATTACTGAAAACACAGCAATATTTAGACACTTAAGAAGTATGAGCAAGCAGAGAGCAGTTTCAACTACTTCTGAAAGATGAGTCTCTGAAATCCTACCTGCTGCTCATGTTAATTAATGGCTTACAAACCTGCACTAGCAATGGCAGAGAGGCGGAGACACCGGCAAGACTGCTTGGTTTTAACAACAGAGTTATGACTCAGGACATGTTCCATGAGAAACAGGTTAATCCTCAGGGACTTTCAGTGAGTTATTTGTGCCTGCTTACACATCAGTCTGCAGACACACTGATGTCTGCTATGTACCTTGTCTTACTCTCTGTGTTACATATCTTTGGCTCTGAACTACAGCAGACAATTGCACTGGCCAGTAGGGAATTATGCATGTATTGTCTTGTTATGGTTCTGACAAACAGCGTCAGAGAACAGTACATCAGGCAGAGTAGGAAAACACCCACAAATTTCTCCAAAATGTTTGACTGTTGTGCATATACTGCACATTTCTTGTGCGTGTGAAAGAACACATATAAAAGTAATAAGAGCTCCATAATAACAGAAGAATGACCCAAGGTATAATGTGAAGTTCTAAAACAGAGCAAAATGCTCTGTAACTTGTCAAACATTATTATATTGAAATGCATAAATTCAAGCTCACAACAACAAATATAAAATGTCTTACTGTGTTCTAAGACAAAGTATTGTATGGAAATTTTTCATACCATACACATACTACGGACCACCTGGAAGCTGAATGGGCTAGACTAATACACAGCACTGCAACTCAAACTAAGCAGGCCACTGTCATGTAGGTAGGTCTCTCTGAAAGTAAGCGTGCTGTTTATTTCCATGGAAACTACAACTGATGTCAAGAACACAATAACACTATTTGATAAGGCAAGTTCTCTGCTACAGAATGTATTTTTCAACACAGTCACCATCATTAGCTATATGAACAAGATTTTTCATGCCACACTTGTAGAAATCTGCACTAGCAGAGATGCTTCAGAGTTGCTACGACCATGTCTTTGCTAGGAAAATGTTGTCCATACAGTACATTTTTCATCATTCTGAGCAGATGGAAGTCAAATCTGCACTGTGGTTGTGGTAGGACAGTCCAGACAAGATTAGCAATGTTCTATAGTCTTCAAAATGGCACAGGGCCTGGTGTTATCATGTTGCAAGAGAAAGGTTGTCTTCTTCTCTGGTCTGACTTTGGTACTTTGATCCCTTGTCTCAGGCAGCACCAGAGCATAGTTGTCAGGGGTGATGATTTGTCCAAGCTCCAGGAAATCCAGATGGATCAACCCATTCTTAACTCAGAAGACAGTGCACATCACTTTACTTGCTAAATTTTTACATCTTGAATTTTTTCTTCAATGGAGAATTCCTATGTTGCCGCCCTATGGGCTCATGTTGTGGCACCACCTCTTGTCACCAGTAATGATGGAAACTGTCACCTCCAGTTTTGCACTGATTCAGCAGGCCTTGACAAATTTGCACATATACATACATGTATATGGATACATATATATAAGTTCCCTGGCTGTAACCCTTTGATTCACATAGATGAGCTGATCAAGATACTCTCCATTTTGTGGTTTGACAGCTATGCATGGCCGTTCAGAACATGGCTTATCTTTCGTGTCCCACTGTTTCCACAGCTGAAAAGTACCACTGACAAACTCAGTGCTACCATTCACTCTGTAAATGTTCCAAATGCATCAATGAATGTCAAGGAACCTCATTTTTTTCTGCATTTTTTTTTTTCCAGTGACACACCTTTTCTTTATATGCACCTCCATGCCAGGTACCCATCTTTCAGACTGCCTCTCTGTTGCCATTTGTGTTGTATACCCACAAAATGTAGTGGGATATTGGTGGGAATGTTGAACCTCTACAGCCATACCACCTCCTCAGACGTGGGGGGCCAACATCACAAAACAGGAGGCATTACTTTTGGACTAGCCTTCATATTTGAAAAATACATTTTTGCCAGTGAAAGGTGGTCTCAAGGGTTGTATTAGTGCTCGTAATTATAAATACATTTTGGAACACAACATGTATTTTAGTTCTCCTTAGAGTAATCACATCACACCCTCAGCATATAGATCTGTATTCAATGAACTGATTCAGAGCCCTGGCTCACCCTAGCAACTAGAGAACTGTTCTCTATTACTTCTTTCTATCTGCAACACCTGCAGCTTCATAATAGCACCTCTTGGAGAAGAATATTGTATATATTTTAAAATTTATTTTCTGTTACAGCACTTACTACTGCAGCCACTGCTTTGAAAGTTGCATGGACTGTGCATGTGAGTCTGCTTACACCAAAGCAGAGTATTTTATTAGAAAAGTCTTCAGAAAAAAACCATAAGCAAATACATTCCTGCGTGACACTGACATCCAAAATACCCTGTTTATTTTCCACTTCATATTTATTATGAGTAACACTATAAACTCGGTCCTTGGATTCAAAAAAATTCTTTCTTTCTTCCAGTAAGTTAATAATTTGTTGGAAGAACAGTCCAAACTCCACACCCCCAACGTTCCTCCCCTCCCCCCAGAAATAACCACAATAATTTGGAGTAACAAAGCCCCAGTTTCTGACTTGAAAGTTATATCTACTCATGAGATTCTACCTCATGTATCAAAGTTGTCAAAATCTTCTAGACTACATTGAGCGATGTGCTTCTTCAAACCTAAGAGAAAAAATACTACCAACTAACTGGCTGATCTGGAGTAAGCCTTTTTCTGCTATACATCCTTTCTCACAAATAGCAACTTTAAACAAGTTAGAACACTTTTCCAGTTTTATTAAATCTTAACATGTGTACTTAATATCCCTCTATATTTCAATCAGCAGATGACTCATAAAAAGCTATCCCAAAGACATGTGTTAAATTCCCAAAAGATTTTATCAGATCCAAAGGAAAGGCAATTTCTTGGAAGACCAAAGTTCTCACGCTAAAGTCAAGGACTCAGAAGAAGTCAGAAGCAGACCTAAACAGTAATAATTTGGGTGATAATACATGAGCCTCTTCAGAAAATCCTGCTGTTTCACATGCTAAAGAAAATTAGCAGAATAGGGACTTGGCAAAGGGGATTCCACCACCTTCTTCTCAAACGGACAAGCTGGATACATGGTAATTGCTGACAAGACCAAATATTGGGCTTAAAAGGTCTCAGTCATGCTGAGGCAATACTGTTTGGTTCATAAGATGAAAGGAGTTGCAGCAATACACAGCTCATGCGTAATTTGTCTCCAGTAATGCTTAGCTATTACATTACCAAAAAACCTGTCTTCTAAAGTGAAATGGTATTTTTCTTGGAGGTTGTCCATGGGAATTGTGTCTTGGAAGGGAAACAAAATGTTTTAGAATCAGATCTTCTAAGCTTGTCTACTGCAGTCCCTCAATAAAGATATATAAGGCATATATACATTCTTCTACAGACAGAAATTACCTGTTCAATTGAATGATAATTTTATTTTCACGATATCTGGGCATAACTATAGACCAAGTCTGGCACCTACTGAAATGTGCAGGTACTCCTATTACAGCTTTAGAAATACTCTGCTGTAAATCATAAACCTATACAGCAAGACAATCTGCATATGCATTGAACATTTTATTATCCTTTAGATTCTTTCATATTGCAAGTATTTACTACAGCTATTTCTTTTTTTAATGCACTTACTGTCCACACAATATCTTCATCTGCTCGACGGACTTGTATTTCGAAAGACATTAACAGCCCAGCCTTGTGCGCTGACTTGCCAACATCCCACTCCACGAGCAGACGTTGAAGAGCCAAATCCTTGTGAACATTAAGATATGTTACTGGAAACACAAGGGATTCTAGGAGCACAAAAATTACACAAAAATATCAATGCTTATATATTATTTAGTCCTTTGAAGAGTATACTATGAAAGACCAGAAAATCTCCACGCTAGCTTTTTCTGGGAGACATAAGCCAAGGCAGTGGAACAAAGAGAGGGCACAGACTGGAAGAGTGAACACCTGGAAGCATTACAGTACTGGGCAGATAATGGAACACTGGCACAGATTGCCTAGAGGGACTGTGGACTCTCCTGGGAGATCTTCAAAATCCATCTGGACACGATCCCGGGCATTCTGTTCTGGGTGTTCCTGCTTGAGCAGAGGTTGCAGCAGATGAGCTCCAGAGGTCCCTTCCAACCTCAACCATTCTGTTTTTTCAAACAAGTCATAAGACATACCAAACTCTGCTCCCATCTCCAACAATGGCTCTCCCACTGCTCAACAGTGAACATAACAAAGAAGTTCAGTAAAAAAACCTATGAGATTGTAAAGGAAACTTCTAATCCCATTAATGTAATTACGAAAAAATTGAATTAGGCCATTGCTAAGAACTTTCTCAAAACCCTTTTTGATTGTGCATCTTTCTCCAAATTTGTCAGGGTGTGTCCTTTTGTGTCTATCAATTATGTTTAATGTACTGTTCAAGAAGATCTGAAGCAACAGGAGAGGTTGCCTGGGAGAAGAGGCCGACCCCCAGCTCACTACAGCCTCCTTCAGGCAGTTATGGAGAGCAGTAAGGTCTCCCTCCCCTGAGCCTCCTCTTCTCCACACTGAACAATCCCAGCTCCTTCAGATGCTCCTCATAAGCCCTGTGCTCCAGACCCCTCACCAGCTGTGTTGCCCTTCTTTGAACCTGCTCCAGGGCCTCAATGTCTTTCTTGCAGTCAGGGGCCCAAAACTGGACACAGCACTGGAGATGTGGCCTCACGAGGTTCGCAAAACTACTCAATAACCCTCTGTAACCCCCTCACTATTGTCTTTGGCATGCTATTTAATTTTATTATGCTCTCAATTTACCAGCCACTTTATCAGTATATTTATCCTTTTCCTTACAGCCTATAGAAGTGGGACACTACAACATATTAACAGGGACTGAATCTCAGGAAATTCCAACACTCAGAAAGCCTTCTAATAATTAAGTCAGAAAATTTAGACTAATTTTCGTTCTTTGACCTAACGAAGACTGAGTTAGTTAAGGCAAATGGACTTTGTAGGTCTGGTTTTAACTCCCAGAATAAATTACATTTTAAAAGTCAGATTAAACTCATTTGCCAGGAAGAAAAAAAAAATCTCCTTGAGCAGCAGATTTTTTTTCTAGGAGCACTAATTAGCTGAAAACCACAGATCACCTTCTGAGTGGTTGTTCTTAGATGTATGTTTTGTCACCATTCATAAACAACAAATCACCCATTTCTGGCAAGAGAGAAAACATGAGAGAGAAAGCTAGGTTTTATTGCCTAACCTCTTGGTTTCAGAAACAGGCTTGTGGTACTTAAAAAAATTTTCAAGGAAGTACACAAACATACATGCACGTGTACCTTCTTCCCTTATGGGCTTTCAAGGCAATACACATAAATATATATATATATGTAAATTAGAAAAAGATGAACATAAGTGACAGCAGGATTTGACAGAGCTTCTGTGAGGTAACTACAACAATATTTTATGTGAAGAAATAAATCTTCTACTTTTCCAACAGTTGTGGCATTGCCTTTCCATCATTGATTTGCTGCTTGACAGTTGCTTTTGATTGGAAAATAGTAAAGAAAAAATAACAATAATAATGGCCGTCAGTTTTATAACTACTGCGATGATTTGCTAATGTCTGGAATGGAGTAAACAAAGCTGAGGGCCTGGGAAAAAAGTTTCACTTCACTAAATGATGAGGGAATAGCAATTCTAGGTCTTACAGGAAAAAAAAAGAAATGCTGTTAGATTCACTGCCAATGACTGACCAGGCAGGGAGCCAGAAGAACCAAAGCAATGCAAAGAATGATACAATTAACTGTGGAAGCAGAACAGCTAATGCTTGTCAGAGAAGGTACAATGATCAATTATGTATTCTCACATTCTCCAAACTCTCAACACCAAAACAAGATAAAGGCTGTTAAAATCCCTCTTATGCTGGGGATTTGGCAGTAATGCTACTATTCTGCTATATGTAATCTTTGTTACTCATTTTTTCATCAACATTACCTGTACCTTCACCACCCTACTGACTGAAGTACCAGAAGGCAAAGCCTCGAGAAGATTCATTTTGGATACAAAATTTGGTGGCTGATCTGAATCTCTGGATCCTTACTGTACCTGCATTTTAGGTGTAAAGTATTGAATCAACAGGGGAAGACAGTTAAACCCTGCATAAAGAAGTAAATCTCAAAGGATTTGGACCTTCCAGACAATTTGCACACACATGACCAAATGTAAATACAGGATTGTAGGTGAGCAAACATTCAGAGAATGACTGCTCTTTGTTTCGCCCTTTCCTGTGTCCTTTCAGATAGCATCCTTTACAGAGTAAACTTAAATCTCACAACAGATCAAGCATCATCTATGCAGAAAGCACTGCCATCCTGGATGTACAGTGAAAAGAAAGAGTAAGAAAATGATTCATTTCAGTTACAACCTACTCCTCCTAGGAAATTTAAACAATGAGGGCATCTTAAGACTTGTTCTACTTGAAAGATAACTCAGGCTACATGAACAGCTTTACCAATAACAGCAAAGATTGCTACTCCTGAACAACTGCAAGTGAAAACAAGTTACTAGGCTACTGTGATGCAGTAACTGTTTGGACTTGTCTGCATTGCAAATGTTTGCCACTCAAAGGATATTGGTAATAGAATCTCACAAATCAAGAAACTAGCACCCTGAGTGAAAGAAGTGTGCAAATATGAATTTCAAGGATGAAGTGAGGAGGTAGGAAAAAAGTCTGAAATACATACTTTTTTTTTTCAGTATAGTATCAAGTACAATCATACTGAATAAGTAAATAATAAAATAATAATTAAAAAAAAAAAACTTTCTTCATCCTTCACCACAGCTAGTGCAATGAAACTTCTATAATGAAGACTGCATAGTTATGTTCTGCCTCTTAATAGTGGTCACAGATACGCCAATTAAAATTGTTCATTTTTCTTTTAATAGCATCATTCCCAGTGCTACTGGCAGCAGTGAGAGTGCAAGCAATTCCCTTATCTTAAAATACACAGTCTTCTGGAAAGTTTTATTACAGTTAACTATGTTCCCTCAGAATATGTATGTACACTTTTTACTTTGTATAAGGTGTATTCGTGAAGAGTAAGATAATAAAAATTTGGTCCTGGGATTTGAAGGCACAACCAGAAAACAGTCATAGTAAGTCCCAACATTTTCACAAATGAAACAAACGAAAGTAAAAACACAGAAAATCATGAAAGTTTTCAGAGAAGTAAATTATTTGAAAGTGACGAAGTATAGATCAAGATGAGAGAATGGGAGCAGATCTACAAATACAGACTGACCTCACAGCACTGCAAGTGCTATGATTGATTCAAAGGGCAACTTTGCACGATGGGGTTACAGAAGGTAATTTTAAATCTTGCTTCATCTTTTTTATGAAGTAGAATAACTTGACTGAGTGTGTAACATTGCTTAATCAATGTCACAAATGAGTAAGTCCAAAGCTCTGAATGTTGTAGCTTCCAAATGAAAAAAAAAGTATTTACCTTGCTGTGAGTATGCAGTGCACCAAGTCCTGAAGTGGAGCAATACTGCCAGAAACACGAAGTGATTCATCATTCATCTCCCTTTTCCTGCACACAATCTATTGAGAAACACAACATTTCCATTTGTGTGTTTCTTTTAGGATAAATGTATGCCAGATAATTGTTATTAATTTATTTAAGAATAAATTAACAAATGAAAACCCAGCCACACAACAACCCAGGCAGTTTAGGAGACATTTAGGGAGAATGGACAATGGAGAAAGAAACATCCTTTTGTTCTTGGGATCTTTTTACAGTATAGGGGAAAATATATCACGCATAAAAGTTCAATTCAATCTAAAGAAGGAAAACATACAAATCTCTATAATTTTCCCACCAGACTAGAGTCTGGCCTGATGCATTTTTCATTTTCCCCCTGAACAAATAACAAGAGATCCACCCTAAAAAAGGAAAAAGGTGACAGAGGTGCAAAAGGCAATGTGAATTCTGTTCCACTTACAGCTTGAATGATAAATCCTACAGACTTGACAAAGTATGGTTTCATCCTTTGCCAGCAGAGAGGATAGCAGTATGAGAGGGATAAAGCCAGCTGGAGTTGAAATGCCTGTGTTAAAGTCTTAGCAACTTCTATATCTAGAAGAATTGTCATCTCAAATAACATCAAGCTTTACGTAGCTGTCTGCTTACAGTTTTCACTCTCCCAACTGTGGAGGGACAGAACTCTGACTCGCACATTTCAGCACTGTCCCATGGGACTGACAAGTCAAACTTCGTAACACATCACCACTTCAACATTCCCCTATGCAGAAGGAAGAGGTAAACATCCAGCAATGGCACAGTTAAAAGCACTCAAACACAGAGGGTACAGGACTCCAAACAACAGGAAGAATAGCATAGGATAGAGTTAACAGGAACAATAGTATAGGATAGAGTTATCTTTGACTTCTGGTTTCTATGCTGTGCATTCCTGGAGCTGCATAGCTTTCTCCTCCTGAGCCCAAATGCTTCAGCTGGAGTCTCCCAGACATGAAAGGTGAATGTTGCCTTTCCTAGTCCATAGGCCTCTGCAGTCTTTCTTGCCCAGGAAGCAATATCCTCAGAAGTGTTTGGACAATGTTAAAATAATTAACATAGTTTTGAAAACGTAGGTCTAGTTCATCTTTCAACTAACAGTCTGTTTCAAGAACTAAGTGCAATCAACATCTTCATGGTTATTCCATCTTTAGACATTTTTAAGTCAAATAATTTGATATATCTTGTCTGAAATAAACACAATAAAGGGCTCTTTGCTGTACAGTGGAATGGCAAGTGGAAGAAAAGAAAGTAGAAAGCTTTTCCAAAGTAGATTATGTTAGAAATTCATAAAACTTCAGTACATTGTTCTTACTTTGTATTATAGGAAATGAAGACAAAGCCAAATCTTGCACACCCTTTCCCAGTGGTCCCTTCCAACCCCTACAATTCTGTGTTTCTGTGACGTATTTGTCATGTACCATTTACACATTAAAACTAACAGGAAAGTGTTGTGGCAGTCATGACAGACTATTTGCTTAAACTACCACTTTTCTGGAAAACAAGTCCAAAATCTTTTCTGCTCTACAGAGGTACTCTCAGCTACCATATTGAAATTTCTGTCTAATTTAACTACCTCTCTGCAGATACACACTATCAGTTCTCTAATGATTTGTTCTCTCTCATTTTTACTACTGCATGATACAACTACTGTACACTGCTAATGGACAGTGTACAGTACATTATAATAAAGAACCATCAGAAAGTTAAAATGCTTTCATAATATGCTAATAGTCTCATTTAATACAGTACTGTGAATTGTGATGAAGTACAGCTGTTAAACCAGCTATCATGGGAAAAACTGAAATTCTCTAAGAGAAGAAAATTTTGAATACAGTCAAATAAAAGAAACATTATTAAAAAATGCATTCCCTAATGTAGGAGCATTATTTTGATCAAAATAATCTTTATACAGAGACATCCGACCATGTCTAACAAATTAATCATGTATTGCCATAACTACCAACTAAGGTCAAGCTCTTATTTGCAATATCAGTAATTAACTACTTTTATAATGCAATCAATTAGAATGTGTCTAACTTAAAAAGATTAAAAGAGAATCAGAAAACACATAATTAATATCATTAAAACAAAAAAAAGCAATGCATAGCAATATTGGATTCACAACATCCTTGACAAAACTGAAAGCAACTGAACAACAGAAATGAAGTCAGACAGTCAGAGAATGTTTTCAGGTAACTAAATTCATCACCAAAAATGAGCAAAGCAATACCTCCAATAACTATTATTTTAATATCAAACGCCACAGGAAAAGTTGCAATATCACAATCACGGTTTTGCTGAATGGTTTGGTTGTTTATTTGTCAATCTGAAAAGATATGAAGTGATGCACTTTGAGAAGCACCACACCAGTGTGCCACAGTTGTTCATCTGAGAGTGAGTCAACATTTTTTAAAGCCTAAGAGATCATGTTTTGTTACCATTCCTCAGCATGGAAGGCCTGTGAGTTTTGTGTCCACAAACTCAAGGTTAATAACAAGAAGGTCTCATGTCAGTGACTTTGATTACGGACAGCAAACATGCAATCTGAATACTTCTGTGATTTAAAAAATAAAATAAAATTGCAATAGCTTTTCTCTATCACAGAGCTGTTTGTTCAAGTGAGTTTTGAAGAACTCCAAAGACAGACGTGCCACACCTTCCCTGGACAACTTTTCCCCATTCTTAACAACCCTCTGTGTATATTCAAGCTGAATTTTCCTTGTTAGAATTTGCATCAGGTTCCTCTCATCATTTTGCAAAAGGCTTAGCTTTCTCTTCTCTGTAAATACCCATTAGTTAGGCAAGACAGTAGTTAGAGCTGCTTCTAACTTTCTCTCCTCAAGGCTAAACATGCTTCTATTTCAAATACACTTCCTCAATATGCTCCAGCCTCCAAGCCTCCACAGTATCCTTCTGGATTCAGCCCAGTCTGTCCATCTTCGTAATGGGAGCTAAAAACTCGACACAGTAATGTGGATGTGATCTCACAAGCACCAAATAAAAGGAAATAGTACTCTCTTCAACATTCTGGATATGGTCTTGCTAAGACAGCCCCATAGGTCAGTTAGTCATCCTCACCAAAAAATACACTGCTGGCTGTTTGGCATTGTGACATCTCAGCTCCCCAGCTGCACTGTTCCCTCCTATTCCATCCAACAAGACTTTACATTTATCTTTCTATTACTAAATTCATTAGATTTGTCAGCTAATTTCTTCCAGGTTGCTTAGGTCCGAACAAATCACACCCTTGCCTGTTACAGTGTGAATTGCTTTCATCTATTTAATGCAATCTGTATGCCATTTAAGGATGTATTTCATTCCGTTGTACAGAGTGTTGATAAAGATGTTAAGCAGCACTGGCTCTGATATCGACCCCCAAGGAGTATCATTCTAAATGTTCACCAGGTATCAGCTCATCAGAGTCAATTTCTTTCCTTAAGCCTAATGGTCCAGATAGCTTTGCCTCCAAACCCTTAAAGTGAGGGCTGTGTGAAGGCAGTCATATGAATGCTTCCAGCTATGAACCACCAGATCTAGCAGATATTTAGATGAGGGAGAAAAAAAAAGCAGAGACAGTTGGTAATACACCACTCAATTTAAATTACAGATGCAAGCCAAAAAGTAAGGTGGAATCAGGCCCATTCCCCAAATACACACATAATATTGCTGTTAGTGGGTTGGATTTTTTTGTGTGGGGTTTTTTTGTTTTGTTTTGCTTTTAAGTTTTGCTTTAATGTAGTAAGGAGAGTCTGTGGTCCATAGAATGTGTGGCATCTCCAAGAGACACAAATCAAAGTGAAACACGTTACCTTGGGAAAAGATAAATTCTCTTTCTGCAGGTAATTTTCAAATAGTCTAAATAAATATCTTAAGTAAACTGCTTCTTCTTTGGCTCAAAATCTAGATTATCACCATAAGTCCTCTTCTGGCCAATGCTTTTGCTATTGCATGGAACAGAGGAAAAAGAAATTCCTGTTATTCATCTGATAAGTATGCCAAGATAAACATTTTGTCAAAACTCTCTTAAAGGCATAAAACTATAACTGAAACTTCCTTCAGCATGAGGCTCATGGTACTCATGAGCCAGAGGCTGGATCTATATGGTGAACATACTGCTGCAGTGTCTCCTATGAATATTTAGCATTAGTTCATGACAGAATTGATCTGCCTTGTATTGATCTTTCTCAAGTTGCATTTTTAAATCACCTGTCAAACGGTTCTTCTTCAGCACCCTTTGCTTATTTAAAACAGCTGCCAGCTGTACCCACATCTTCAATTGATCCAACGGCAAAATGCTTTTCTATGATGCAGAAAAATGTATTCATCTGAAGGACAGTATTACGCAGGGACACCAAAGTATAGATATTATCTGACAAATTTTCCTAAATCAGATGTAGAAAATAACTTCTTACCAGTGAGGTAAATACAGTAATAACAATCCTATGGATTTAGATGATGTTTTACATCACATATTCTTATTCACTCTTCTTCAGAAACAAAAAGACCAAGGACAGGAACCACAGTTCAGTTTCTTACCAGGCAACACTACACATTGCTCAATAATTAGCTACCAAAATTAGTGCCAAAATGAGCTGGAATGCCCTTAGCCAGTGATTTCTACAAAAACCTTGGATGGAAGCACATTACTGCTCTTCTAACTCCTGCATTCCAGTATTACATCTTCTCTCACAAATAAGTGGTGTGAATCTGTCATCCAGCTGGGGTAACTTACTTGCCCTTGAAGAAGGGAGAAGTGTCAAACCATCTGACACTCAGCAGGTTTTGGTAAAGAAGCAGCTGCCAAAGCATCTTGAAATTAAACAGTTCTCTTCAGCATTATGTCACACTCTCATAAAAACATGATTTGTAACAATTCTGAATTACAAAAAAAAAAAAAAAAAAAAAAAAAAAAAAAAGAGAGAGAGAACAAGTGATAGATTGAAAAGCAGCACTGCCTTTAGTTCTTGTGCACAACCTCTGTCTTCCCAAGAAATATTAAAGATGATTCCCATCTACTTCACTAATTTACAGCAGAAATTACAGCTGTGTACAGACATTGAAAGATGGTAATAAATCCTTGTTGTCTAAAGGACAAAAAGGAATTTATAAAAGCTGCATGTGAAAGAAAGGATTTTCCATAATTAAGTTCTGATCCACATGCAATTAACTGATTATTCAGGGATAGCTTTGTCTCCCGGTTTGTTGTTCGTTAGTTCAAACAGAAAGAGTGAGCTCTTGGATGTTGATTTTCTAAAGAGCTTTTCCAAAACAGGAAAACACTGCATTTTTCGATCCCACGAGGTTTGGAATCGAAGCAAACAAACAAAAAAGAGCAAGTAAGGGGTGCAAAAACGGGGTGGAAAAGATGTGAAGCACTCAGCGAAGTGAGCAAGTCGGGGTGCCCGCGCTCATCAACACGCAAACGCTACGAGCAGGAGGGGAGGAGTGGCACCCCGTGGTGGCACAGCACCAACAGCCCCACCGCGCTCTTCGTTCTGCGGGAACTAGCTCGGCACGAAACACTTAGGTAAAACGAGAGATGAAAGACACATCCCGAACCGTCGCACTCCGCGGAACACAGGACCCGCACGAGGCAGCACTCGGCAGACTCCATCCAGGGGACGGAGGGAGAGCCGCGGGACGACGCGCGCAGCCCCGCCCGGCTCAGCCGCTGCCCGCGGTCAGACAGCGGGCGGCAGGGGACACGGCCGGCGCTGGGGGCCGTGTGAGCGGGAGGGTGGAAAAGCGGGAGGCAGTCAGGGGGTGCCAGCGGGCACCGCGGGGAACACAAAGCGGAGTAAAAGAGCTCCGCAGAGCGCTTCCCAAGAGATGACGGCAGCTCTCCTCAGCGAAGGCGCGGGGAGACAGACGGGGGGCGGGGGGGAACGGTCCGACTCACCTGCAGCCCGGCAGCTCTCTCAGGAAGCGGGGAGGCACGTTCCCCCGGCGGCCGCGTCGCGCCGGCCTCCCCGCTCGGTGCGGGTCAGGGCTGCGGAGCGCTGGGTGGCCCGGGTAGCCCCTCCTTTCCCGGGCGGGGCGGTGCCTCCCGCAGCCCGCGGAGGACGGGTGAGGAGAGCCTCAGGAATTTCCTCCCCGCTCCGGGAAGCGTGGCCGGCTCCCTTGGCCTCGTTCCCTGGGAGGGTTATCACATCTCCCCGCTCCTCCAGCGCCGGGCTCCTGGGGCTTCCCGGTTGGTGCGGCCGTCCGACGGAACTCGGAACCGAGAAGAGTTTGGTTGGTGAGGCCGGACGCTGCCCGCCTTCAGCACCGCGATCCTTTGAAGCTGCGCTCCGCCAGGTGTTCCTCCTCACTCCCTTGTTCTTCCCCTCGCTGAGCAGCGCCCTGCTGCTCTAGATAGCTTTTTCATTTTCTCACGATGTGACCAAGCAAACGATCTCTAACGAGAAGACAGTGTTATTGTTCGGAGTGTTATTCCGGAGAATTACATCTATGTCTTCCGTGGATTTCCTCTGCAAGTTGAGTCATGCAAACTGAGCGTTTCCTAGACGGTCAGTGGTTACTCATCGTGCATTGCCTGCCTACCTATTTGAGGCGCTAGCGCTATATATACACGTTTACCACTGCCTTTCAATGCTCTTAGAATGCAGGGAGTGAGTACGTGAAAGGTCATATAATTATGTCGTTTTAGAGAAAAATCAAGTTGCAGATGTCTGATAACAAGATGTCCATCTTTTGGCATGTTCCTTCTCTCACATTTTCTCTCTAGCAAATCACTGTAATACATCAATGAGCTCTATTTCCTAAACTGTGTTTTAACAGTATAATTAGGAAATCCTACAGGAAGTCTATCATTTTCATATGGGACAGTAGGATTTGAATAATGTGCAATTAATATTATATAGGATGTTCATATGTTAAAAAGTCTGGTGGGAAAAATGGCACATCACATAATGAAAAGTAAAGGGAATAGATTAAGGCAGCTGCTTAGTTCTAGGGATTTTAAAATTTTGTTTGGGTGTAATTAAACTTCTTTTGTCCTTCTAATGTAAGGGCTGAAAATTTTCGCACTTGCTATTTTAAAGGTAATTTTGAATCATTCCCTTTTTCCAGCCCTCCTTGTCTTGTGTATGAAAGTGTTTCCTCTTACACTTTTGCTGGAGATACCTGTTAAAAATCTGCTGATCAACAGCTCCCAGATCATTTCATGGCTGATTTGGCTTAAAAATTTTCAGCCTCTCAACTCTCTGTTTGGGTAGCAGTGATAATCTCTGATGCTGCTGCTTCACACTCGTCCACATAATCCAGCCGTTCCAGAATTAACAACGTAGTTGTTTATCTTTTGAATGCACCATACCTCAGAACAGGCTTCTTACTTCTGTCTAGGAAAAGTGTTCCTGAAATAGTCACCTAAAACCCAAAAAGTTTTAAATAATAATTATAAGGTATTTCAAAAGATAAATTATCAGATTTTTCATATTTGAGGCAAGAAACTGGAACTAGAAAAAAGAAAAGAAAAAAAAGAAAGAAAGCAAAAAAAAACAAAATAAATCCACAGATGAACTAAGTGTAATGTGACATCAGTGTTACAGTGTTTTCAAAGAGTTCCAAACTAGATGCCGAAGACCTTTGTGTAGTGAGTCTTAGAAATGTATTTTGGGAGGGCCTTGAAAGAGACATCAATCCAGCCTCAGCCTTTTTTCTCAGGAAGTGCAGCACTGAATTCCATCACCTACCATCCCAGGTGCACAGATGCCTGTGTATGTGTGTCCAGATCCCTGACCTGATATGTCACAGCAGCATAACCTCAACCCAGGCTTGTACGACTGAACTGGGAGAGCATCTATAGAAAGAGGAGAGTGTTGGAAGTACAGACTGTAAGAAAGAAGAAAGGCATGATATCAATAGTAGTTGAAGAATTTTGGAAGGAAAGTACCAGCATAAAAAGGTATAAAATCCTAACAGGAAAAGTCACCTGAGGAGAGCTAGTCAAGCTAGTCAGTCTAGCTAGGAATTAGCTGGGAATCAGTGAATCTTATCGTTACCTTTGAGGATCTGATAGAAGGTGGAAACAGTACAATACTGAGAATCCTTTCAATTGAGACACTGGAAATGGCCCTTTCCCTTCTTGTTCGTGCCTGCTGACCCTGTATAGGCTTCTGTAGGACATTAACAAAAGTGTCAAGTATACTAATGCTTAGTCTAATAACTCATTAAACACTAGCTATGTTTGTGTGCGTGTGTGTTAGGCAATAACTAAATGCTTTATTTTGAATTATGTATATTCTTCATATAAAGTGTCTGTACTTGGCTAAAAATACCTAAACAAACTGACCAAGAAGGGCCATAACCCTCCCATTCAAAACCGGACTTCACCTGTACGATAATTCTTCAGAGCCTCCAATAAATGCAATTTCAGAACCTTTCTAAGTGACCTGACACAACCTTTCTTTTCCCCTGAAATATTTTTCCCAATATACAACCTGAACATCCCAGACCAAAATCTGTGACTCTCATTATCTTAAGGCATTTGCAATCACCAAGATACGTTGCTTGTCCAGTTTGTAACAGCTGTTTAGATAGTTGTGGCCTGCCTTTGAGTGTTCCCTTTATCTTCTGTTTGGGAAAAAAAGCAGGCTTGTAGTTCATATGCTACAGGCCACTGACAGTCTTAATACCTTAGTGGTCTGTCTTCTGTTTCTCAGCATTTCCCTTGAACAGAGTAACAAATATCTGGATGCATTATTACAGTATCCTAGCTGGTGGTTAAAAGTACTACCAGAGCCCTGCATTTGCACGCAAGGCTCTCTTATCCCTCCTGTTTATTCCCAGTGCCTAGTTCATTAGTGTAATATCACTTCAGGTGGGCATCCAGCCATGATAATTTCCTCCCAGAGTATGAGATCTTCTCCCATAACGCTGTCCTTTCAGCTTTTTCATTTGTGCGCATAAGCTTGGGGTGGCTGCCAACTAGTCCACCACTTCCCTCACTTCACTGTCATTCATCATCACTTTCCTCATCACTCCTAGTTTGAAGTTCTCCTCAGGATTGCCAGCCTGTTGGCAAAGAAGCTTTTGCCACTCTTAGTCAGGCAGATCTTATCTTCCAGCAGTCCTCATTCCTCAACGAGGGTCCCATGGTCATAAAATCTGGTTCCTTCTAGTTGACACCTGCGGTATGGGGATATGTTAACCTTCAGAATTCTCCACTCATGGCTGACACATTTTCCCTTCTATGGCTGGATTGAGAAGGTACCAACTGAGCACCTGTGCCCTTAGGCATCACCTCCCAGCCAAATTTTTAGCCTTTGCTGTCCTGAGGATCTCCCTTTCCCATCCCAAAGCACAGAGGTGCTGCTGCCTGCCCCTTCCTTCAGCACTGCTGATGATTCAAGTTCTAATATCTGTAGGATATCGGAGAACACGAACAGGCCTCTTTCACACATCCTCTGTCTCAGAATCAGCTAAAAAAAAGAACTTAAACCAGCCTTTCATCAGGAACAGCTAGTAGAATTCCTTCTATGTTATTAGACTTAGGAAGTCAAAGAGTCCTGGAGCTATCTCTTCCTGGCAGACATAGGCATCCTGAAGTTCTATAGAGTTCCCAGAAGTTCTCCAATAATCTAACAGATGTTTCCTTAAGATCTAGAAAATGTACAGACGGAACCTAGAAAATGCTGTGTAAACTTCTGTATCTGGTGTCTGCCTTCTGTTAGCTCTCTTAAGTAATTTTTGTTGTTTGTTTTTCTGTTATTTTGGGGGGAGGGGGTGGTTGGGCTGTTTCGTTTTGTCTTGCTTTGCTTTATACATATGCTGATGTAAGCAAGTTTCATTAGTAGGAAAACTCAGGTAAAAAAATGTTGAGCTTATGATTTGGAAAGAATAACTTGGAAATCATTATCATTTAGGATAATATATCAGCCTACACTGAACTTGTGTAAGAAACCTTAGGTGGCAACAAACCAAAATTTGGATTTTAAACAGCAAGTCCATGGAACATATAATACTAGCAAAAACACACTGTGCTGTTTGAAAGATTAAATGCATCAGATAAAAATTCAAGGGCATGAATAAATCCCCCTCTGTGTGAGTATCTTTGTTTTTTCTCTTTCTTCAGACAGAGATTGATAATAAGTGTTTGTTCACATCATCTTCCTATCTCTTCAGACAGTGTCGAGTTGCACTCACTAGGAATACTTGTGGCTGGAATTCTGGAGTAAAAAAGTAAAAATGTGCTGATGTTTGCCTAGGAAGAGAAAAATTACTTACTTTAAGAAAGAAGAGTTTGATTAGGATTCTAATACCAAGTAGAAAAATAGTCAAGATGTTTAATCTCCTTGAGACTTGCTGCAGATTTTGAATCTCTACAGAAAAGCAGTAACATGTATGAATAATCCTGAAGTCTTTCAGTTGTAAATGTATATTTACAACAGTGTGAATAAACCTTTTAGGCCACCTTTAGCACTAAAGCACAATTGATTATGCCTACAGCCTAATTCTCCAAACTTTTTCTTTAAAACTTCTATTGCTAGAATCTTCACTGCCTTCCGGGGCAGTCTTTAGCAAGGAATTAATTATCCTTAGTAATAAAAAGTTCTCTAATGTATAATCCAAAAATAATTACTAGCTTTTTATACTCACCAGTATCTGTCTAAAATCTCACAGATTTTTATTTTGTAGCAGACTTTGAAGTATTGAAGACAAATAACAGAATCCTCTCAGCTCCCTCTTGGCTAAATAAGTTCAATTATTTCAGTAGTCTAAAGAATATTGATTGTGAATACTGCTATTCCCTTCATACTTGAAGTCCACTTCCAAAAGAAGGAATTAAGTACATGGCATTTCTAGCCTTATCAGCACTGTATTTACTTAAAGATGTCACTTCTGTTCCTACCTATTTATTTGCTCTTTCCTTAGAAAAGAAATGTTGTTGACAAGACCTGCCTGTGGTGTTCTGTAAGCAGTTCATTTTATGCAGAACTGTTTTCTTGCCAGATCTGTTTTTTCGTAGATTGTTTAGTTGATTATTTTTGCTCCTAACTACAAGCTTTTCCTATTAATAGACAGTTCCATGATTTTGTCAAAATGCTTTCCAATTTTAATTCTGCTTTCTAGTATGCTTGTGATCCGTCACAGCTTTAAGTCATCTGAAAATCCAACAGGCCTCTTATTTATCAGACAGATTACTGACTGCTAACAGCCAAGACAGATTCTTTGCAGCTCAAGGCGTTGTTCCTTCTTAACACTGAACCGTTGTTAACTGCTCTCAGACCACACAGTGATAACTTCCAAAACCAAAATAAATATTATTTTCCATAAACATGTTTCTCATGCAAAATTTGATTTCCAGCCAGAAACAGCTTTTATTCGGTGTTAGTGGTTGCAGAAATTCATAGAATCATAGAATGGCCTGGATTGACAAGGACCTCAAAGTTCATCGAGTTCCAACCCCCTGCTATGTGCAGGGTCACCAACCACCAGACCAGGCTGCCCAGAGCCACATCCAGCCTGGCCTTGAATGCCTCCAGGGATGGGGCATCCACAGCCTCCTTGGACAACCTGTTCCAGTGTGTCACCACCCTCTGTGAAAAACTTGCTCCTAATATCTAAACTAAACCTCCCCTTTCTCAGTTTTAAACCATTCTCCCTTGTCCTATCACTATTAATCCATGTGAACAGCCGTTCCCCCTCCTGTTTATATGCTCCCTTCAAGTACTGGAAGGCCACAATGAAGTCTCCCTGCAGGCTTCTCTTCTCCAAGTTAAACAAGCCCAGTTCCCTCAACCTTTCCTCATAGGAGAGGTGCTCCAGCCCTCTGATCATCTCAGTGGTTCTCTTCTGGACCCACTCCAAGAGTTCCACGTTCTTCCTGTGCTGGGGGCCCCAGGCCTGGACGCAGTCCTCCAGATGGGGCTTCACAAGAGCTGAGTAAAGGGGAACAATCACCTCCCTCTTCCTGCTGCCCACTCCTCTGTTAATGTAGCCCAGAACACAATTGGCCTTCCGGGCTGCAAGCATCATGTCCAGCCTCTCATCCACAAGGACCCTCAAGTTCTGGTGCTGTAGAGCAAAGGACTGTGATGTGTTCTTCAGCTTAACTGCACTGGACTGAACAATTTCAGGAGTACTCTGTAGTGCCAGAAGGATTTCAGCTGCAGTCATAGATTTTCTCTCTAAGAAATCCCACAGCTGCCAAGGAGTCACAGAAATTATTTTAGTGTTGGATTGAGCTAATGTTCTTTGCATCTCAGTAGGTGTCTTAACTTGGAGTCAAGCTGGAATTCCTGTCTGCCAGCCTGCATTGTCTCATGAAATGTAGAAGGAATGATGAATTGTCTTCACTTGTTTTGCTGCTGCACCTTGAGAAGCCTACTCAAGTAAGCTTTGTGCTTTCTGTAGACATTTCCATTGTGCCTGTGGGAGGTCACTATAAAGAGCAAAGCCTGAGCTTGTATTGAATTGCAGTGTATTACAAACAAACATGTGTGGTTCCAGCAACAGTCTCCCCTCCAGGCATACCTCTTTGATCAAGTAATAATCATGGTTCTTAACAAGAGATTGTGCAGCTGTTGTGTATGTAGAATGTGATACAATCTCAGCTGTTATGTAATTAGCATAGGTCTGTTCTGAAAATACACAGTAACATAGATTAGGGAACTGCTGTAGAAAAAAACGAACATTTATTTGCCACTAATGAATAATTGCATAAAATTACTGGTTTCAATTTTGAAAGGTGTTTATTAAGAATTAAAATGTCATTTCAAGTCTCCATCTACGTCATCCCTGAATCTATTCCTTCAGTCATTCTCCAGGGTTGTTCCAAGCATACATTTGAACTTTCGGCTGAAGAGAGAATTAAATCTAACTCTTCATTTTCAGGCTGAGCTCTCTGCCCAGTAGTCTGTTCGGAAAATACTGCATGCTTTTACACTTTGAAAGGGAGTGTCATCAACGTCTTCCTTTGATGGACAAATATGTGCAAAATGGAATAATCATATCCAGAGAAATGGACCTCCTGTGCATTCCTCCACCTAGTTCTTGACAGCAGAAGTGTTTGTGCAGGCTATACGCACTTCACACTATATTCTGTATGCATGAACTCTTAAGTGTTCCAGGAATTTGAATGAACAGGTGCCAACTGAATTCAGACTCCCATATTAATGGATAGCTGGATGGGACTACAGAGAGAGAATTTATTTCTGCTTCAGAACAGTTTTAGTGACTGTATGGCTTACTGCATTATCCCAAATAAATTAAGCTTAGAAACATTTGCTCTTTGAGACACGGGATATTTTCATGGTTGTTTTTTCGTGGTTTTTTTTTTTGTTTGTTTTGTTTTTTTGTTTTGGTTTTTGGTTTTATGATAAACTCTCTGCTACCATCTTGCGGTAAACTATGGGAAGTGACATCAAGGACAGACATTTCTCTCAAGCGAGAGTCATGGGTTGAAACTTCATGCCATATTTGGAATGTTGGACTAATAAAATATTGAGAGTATAATGTAACACTCCAGGATAGGAGTAAACAGCCCTTAGTGTACTTGAACAAAGTAGTTGTTGTTTTTTTCCTGTGAGAGAACTTGCTAGAATGTAAAAACCAGCCTAGTATTTCTCTGTGTGTGATCAGAATGTTGCAGTTTTAACATGGCTGCTAGCTTTGCGTGCTCGTATTACACTGGACTTATTCAGGTCATCTATACTGCACTGTCTGTCACGTCCAGATACAGCAGCCCATTTTTAGTGACTGTATAATGGAGTTGGCTGTATGCAGAAGGAGGAGAAGAAGGTTCTTTGTGGATTCTTACTGTGCTATGGGTTTTTCTCCTAATGTAAGAACAGAAATAAAATTCAGTATCTGACACAAAGATCATAGGTATTTCCCATTGAAGCCAGTACCAGCAAAGGAGCTCTAGCTGATACCCATTTTTAACAGCATAGATGAAATCAGGTTAACCAAAGAAGATCCAGAAAAGGCATAGAAAGAAGTAATGATGTACAATGATTTCTCTTAATATTTGCAGAGCAAAAATGAATGATTTTAGAGTGAATGCTATGGAGTCAGATCAGTGTATAAACAGTAATACGTCTGGATGCAAAAATCATCATGCCAATTGGAGACAGCAGCAAACAAGAAACGAGACAAAGGTTACTTATCTGCAATAGTCCCCTAGGTGCCCTGGTATTAACCTGAGGCTATTCCTGAGTTCTAGGACAAAACAAGCCAGTGGCAGGACATGGTGTAGTACTGGCATGTACCCCTGCCAGCTAGTTACACAAGTGAGAGAACAAAGGGCTATTTTCCACAGGGTATTGGCACGCATGTTTTCTTAGGTATTTCAATTTCCAAAACTAGTATTATGCTGTTCTAACTGATAAGAGAATTAATTGGCTCACACACTGTTTCAGAATATGTCTACTGTAGACTGAATTGAGAAATCCAAAATAGTAACATAAGAGGGCTTGCAACAGTCGGATTGCTTTCAGGTCTCCAAGCCAGCTGTTTACAGCAAGTGTGGGGATTTCCACTATATCAAGCGTGAGTGTATTAGAGCAACTCTGAAAAGTCTCCGGATTTCCTTTAAAAATAATTTTTAGAAGTCATTTGAAATGAAGTTTAAAGAACATTCAGAAACCTTCAGTAACCAGCAAAGAAAATTCAAGCCCAACCGAGTTTTTTTTTCAGCCATATAAACGATTGAGAGTAGCAACTTCAAGCACATCTATATGATAGATAACTACACTAAATCTACTTATACATCTACAAAATGATTTGGAAATGAGCTCTGTGGGCACTTTGGTGATTTAAATGAAAAACAAACACACAAACAAAAGCAAAGTTCATTTTGTTCCACATCTTGAATTTGGCTACTTGTATTCAGCAGTCTTGTCCATGGAGATTTTTGTTCAGTTGAAAGTTAATGGAAAGCAGAACCAATCTCTAGAATAGAAGGTGTGTTTTTTCGGATGCTGTGTAATTTGAAGTACCTCAGCAGTGATTAGAATCCATTCTTTGTGAGGTGCTGAGAAATCATGGATGGAAAGCACATCATATCTCATGGGAAAAAAATGAAAAATTATGTCAGTTGTGGATATATCAGAAGCGGAAATCCAAATTCCCATAATTAAGAATTAATGAACTGTCTCTTCCCTCCTCCTCTGAAATACAAATTCAAGCTTAGAATTAAAAAAATAATAATAAAAATGGAGTGAAGAAGGTAAATTAGCTTAGTGTACTATTTTTTTCAGTAAGTTGAGATTCTCAGATGTTAAAGTTAGATACCATGAAGTGAATCTACTATTATTACTGGTTGAAATTTTAATATATATTTAGTGAATCAACACCAGAATTAATCAATTAGAAATTAATCATAAATAAAAGGTCAGTGATGATACCATGTGAATGCATGACCTAATGTATAAAATGTTGGCTGTACTGTTTAAAGAATAATTCAATTTTATTTTTCTCTACCAACATTTATATATTAGTTTGCAGACCAGGACTTATTGTGCAAGGGTAGCTTTTATGATTTAGCTATAAAGACTTTCAAGGCAAGAAACATAAGCTAGAAAAATATCACCCTCATCCAATAAGCGTGTCACTCTAGAGGGTAGTTCAATTTGTACTCTATTGAATACCCTTCTTGGTGCACAGTTCCTGTAAATTCTAGGTGTAAATACCAGCGAGCGAAGGCTAGGTGGCGCAGCAGGTCAACGCATTACAATTTTTCAGCTGTTGGAGGGGCTGCAAATTCCTGTAAATTTCCACGGTCTCACAAATTAATTGACACAGCGATGCATTGATTAACGTGGGAAAATCTCGTTGCCCTTTGTGGCTTTTCTGATTCATACTTTTTCATATTCATCTAAGTTAAAGTCCACATGGAAACAAATCCAAGATTCTTTCTGGACAAAACAACATGAATACGTCTCTTTTTTTTTTTTCTTTTTTTGTGGTGCCTTCCAACCAGAAGTGCAGCTGAGGGTAAGCAAAGTTTGGTTGCTTCTAATTTGGGAAAATTAAAGTTTATTTCCTTCTCGCTGCCTTCTTGAACACCACAGGGTTATGCTTATAGATGTTTTGTATACCAATAAACCACAGTCTCCAAATACTTACCAAACAATAAAAAAAGACTCAAAGTCAGCTTTTTCCTTAATGGAAGAAAAAATGTTCTGAAAATACATTTTTAGAGTGCCATTCTTCCATTTACTATGAAAAAGGAAAGCTGAGTATAGTAGTGAAAATCTGCTATTTTGCTTGAAACAACTGAAAAGGACTACCTGAACTGTTTTGTGAAGCTGCTTAGTAAGTATTAAATGGAATTACTTTCTGTTGCCAAATTACGTTGTAGCAGACTGCTAGTTTCTCAGATAGAGAATAGTGTTTACATAAAAAGCTCAAGATAAGTGTCTGTCTCATGTATTGTTATTTGTAGAAGATAAATAAGTGATGATTAATGAGTTATTTATATTCATTAGAAAGGTCAGGAGAGGAGTTATCAATACTTGAGCAGCAGTATGTGGAATTTTAAATGACTCCAATTATCAAAAAGGTTGAGGGTAACAGTCAGATGGTTAATGTACTGAACATTTAGCATCTGTTCCTATGAAGTGTCAAGTGCCTTAGCAAGGCACTGAGTGCACTCTGATTACATTTAAATAATGAGGGAACTCACTTCCTAGCAGGAGATTTTCAACCACTGGCAGGATAAAGCTATTAGCATCCAGGCAGTAATGGAAAGTAGGAAAAATCCATTTCCTTCTTTCATTTTTAAATTTCTTTATTGAGATTTCTATGCCTGAAATTGCTTTTAGAAACTAAGAATGTTCTGTAAATACAAGGCTGAGGACAATGCAGACAAAAGAGTGTGAGAGCTGTGACAACTTTTTTTGGAAGATTGAAGCATTTCACCACAACCTGTTCCTATCGCATAAGGTAGTTTCATGCAAGTCGGGATGAAGTGGCCTGTGCACTTGAATGCAGACTCATTGGTGCTTGTTAGTTCTCTGCTACCAGACTCTGCTTTAGAGTGAGAAGTGTAATGCCTACCAAGCTAACTGAGCATAAATACCAAGAACCACAGCGTATGGAACATTTCAAGACACAAACTTATACTTGTAACTTGTTCCAAACTAATTTCCTTGTCCTGACAAGAAATAAGAGAGAAGAGATAATGGAAGGAGCTTGTTCAGCTCCAGTTTAGTGATATTCTCTTAGGATTTCAAGTCTTTACGTTACCAGAGTCATGCTAGTTTTTTTGGTGCTTTCAACCACTGCATGTCTGCTTCTGGCAGATTTAGACCAGAAAAGAAGGTCACAGTATTGTCCTGCAGGGAAACAAAAATGACTGAAAGGACTAGGTAAACACAGAATTGCTAACCAAGGTGATGCTACTTGAAAACAGCAAATACCTCCTTCGCTTTTTTGAAGCAGTTTTACCAAGCTAGTATCCACAATTGTACATTGTATGATAAGAGATATGCCGAAAGCCCCATGAGAAAGTACTCTGTAGTTTGGGTAGCAAGGCTCCCAGGTGGAAAAGACAGCAATACATAAGTGATTAAATTATTGAGAAGTCTCCTGAAACTGTTGTCTCCTCTGTGCTAGGCCCTGCACAGGTACTTGCAAACTCCAAGCATCTGTGCAACTGTAAATAAAAAGACAGCTGGTGATTGTATGCAGTAAAGGAGGCACAAAGAACATTACATATCAGAGATATCATGTATAGCAGTAGTGAGGTTATACGAAACTCTAGCCATTGAAATTTCAACAACCTGATGATCCTGACTGTAAAAGTGCTCTGTGAAAGCAGACACTCTGCATGCATTTGTCAGACCATTCAAGCGTGGCTACTATTACAGGTTTATGTCAAATCACCAGATCAAGGACAGAGCAGGCTACTCAGAATTCTGAGAATTCCTCTGTGGGAGAAAGTAAGCCAGCAAGGGTTTCTGTAGCTGGCACTGTGAGATAATCCTAGGACACAGCTTAACCCCAAACCACAGATAGAACTGTGGGTCTCCTGGGGAGCCAATGTCATCTTTGTGTGAACTATGCTCTTTCTCAACTCTGCCCTCTGTGGGATATGGTAAGTGTCTTGCGGCTCATAGCCCTCTGACTAGGGTCAGCAAGGTGGCTTCTGTTTGGAGTAGTCCATGAAAGACCTTGAAAGAAAAGATGCTCAGTGTCACAGAGAAGGAAAGACAGTGTTGTGAAGGAAGAAGGGTATCCAGTTAAAATGAAAGACAGTGACAAAATGCTGCAATAGTATACTGCATAGATACGAGCGTGTCAAGCTGGGCAAGACTGGAGATGGGAATTTTTACTGATTGTCAAGAAGTAAACATTTTTGGAAAGATTTTACCTAGTTACATGGATAGAAAAGTCTAAGTTGGAGAAAAATAATGTAGAGAAGATGCATCAAATTTATACCTTGCCTGCCAATAAAGACATTAGAGAGTGTTCTCTATGATAACTCCTAGGTGGTAACTTAAAAGGCTAGACTTGAGTGACTACGTGGTGTGATCTCAGAAAAAGAGTGTGAGAAGCATAGTAGATTTCTGAGAATTTTAAGAATATAATAAAATTTGTCAGTGAATGGCCTACGGTTGGAAAAACCTCTGGATGACAGGGTGAATTAAATATTCATTTTAAAACTGGATAAGTCATTGGTATATCTTGATTTATTCTATTGAGTTTTTTCACAGAGTGAGCTTGGTTTTGCTAATTGAGTAGTGTGCTTAGGCTCATTGTCTTAGGATTCTCCTCTTAGGAACTGTTCTTCATGATCTTTATTAAATGGTAGCATGAAGATTAAAATAAGGTCTAGTATTAAACGTGGAGGTTGGTGGCCCTGCATGTGGCAGGGGGGTTGGAAATTCATGATCCTTGAAGTCCCTTCCAACCCTGATCATTCTGTGATTCTGTGATAAGGAACTGCTGGAGGCTTGCTACAGTGGCTTACAACTCAAAACTACCCGTTGAACCCATTGGAATTATTGAAGCACAAAGTCCATCTTCTTGATGACATAATTATGAGGAAAACATTATTTCATTTTCTCCCAATATTCTTCTATCTTTTGTTTTCTTCTTCATAAGTTCCTGAGCAGCTAGGGCAATTCTTTCTGCATTCTTACTGATCCATCCGTTCACCATCAGCTTCTGCATCCTGGAACTGAATGACCTCACAACTAGCAGTTCATAACCATACATGCATAATACTTTTCTTATTTCTAGCAGGCATAGAGAAGAAATTTAGTGACCCCAAAATCCCGTGAATTCCTTTTTACACTACTGCAAGTCATAGCTTTTGTATGCATAAAAAAAATATCCTTTGCTCACTCATTCTTGTGAGGTGGCACCTCCCCTGCCTTCTTACCAATTCTGTTCCTCTAAAAAATATTCTGATGGGTACACAGGCCATACGTGAGAACACTTGAACATTAATCGGATAGCGTCATATTTTTTAGTTTGGCCTTGGTGAATTTTACCTTGCAGTGATCATAAACTTGCTATGCTTGAGAGAAAAGGGGATTGCAAGAGACTGGTTATATCTTTCTGAGCATCTACTGGGTGCTTAGATGTACTTTGAAGTGTTCATGATTGCACTGGGTTAGGCTCAGTTTGCACTGGGTTTGACTAACAGAAGGAGATCACAAGATCGTGATATCTCTGTTGTGGTTGCCCATGGCTACATGATTTCTTTGTGGTAACTTGCAGTAATGAAAAGCATTGAAAGCTGCTATGAAATCTACCCAGCATCTAACAGAATGGTGGAAATCTGACCATACAACAGTGAAAATGGAGTGTGGTTATGTAAATGTTGGGCAAGACTTAAACCATGGTTAAGAGAGAGGAGAAAATACATTTTAAGGTGGCCAGCATACAATGGGGAAATATCTGAAGGGTTTTTTGTTGTTTTTTTTTGTTTTGTTTTTTGAACTAGCAATGCTAGGAAAATTCTAAGAAAGTTTAGAACTGTAAAATTATATTTAAACTTGAAAATCATGTCACAGTGGAACACAAACAGGTCAGGGAAAGATTTCTATTCTTAGCTTCTAACCCAGAGACTAATTTCTCAATTGTTTAAAAATAATATCTAATACTGAAATGTGCTTGGTATAATTTTTGTAAATTTTAGCATATGCAATTTATATATATATATATAATAAAGCATACATCTTCTGATTATAAACACAGTTTCTCATGAAATAAAGTGTTTACAAATGGCTTTGTCATAATTTTTCATGATGAGCACTGCCTATGGACCTTCACTAATTCTTTATCAGGGGTTATATTAATGAAGAGTTTCATAAGTATATTCCTCTGTTTGAAGTTTCAGTAATTCCAGAGTAATTAATCTGTTTTGTACAGGCCTTTTCTACTAGGCCTACCAAAGTTATTGGATGACTTTACATTTCAGTCATATAAATCAACCCCCAGGACTGGACAGTTCTCTCAAGCAGGAGAATTTCCAGTTCCACTTGTCAGTAACCCATAGTTCCTGCTACAGGATGTGACCTGTTCAGAACCTTCTTCAAAACATTTGCCACACAGATTGTGTTTCTCTGTTAAATGCAAACTTATAGCTTGCACAGCACCTTATTACTTCTTTTCATCCTCCTTATCTCTACATTTTTCAATGGCTACCAAACATATTGGGTACATCCAACAATTTGAATCAAAAGGATTTTAAGAAGCACACTGGAAAAAGGGAACTGTGTTTGGATTTTACTGAAGTACATAAAAGCTCTGGGAATTCAGATTCTGACTGCAATCTTAAACTCAAGCCCAAACAAAATGTGCTTATAGTCACAATCTTTCCAACAATAGGTTGATTGTACTGTCTGAGATTTGAGATTCTAAATTGAAAGAAATGCTGTGTTTTCTTCCTTTTATTACAAAGTTGCCGTGAAAAGAGAAGCATTTCTCCCATGGTCACACTGTGCTTTGACGTTGTGCTTTGCCAGATGGCCTGGTAATATTAAAGCAAAATAGTATCAGAACTGACCAACTTTATAAAAGTTGAAATCCAAACGGATGCCACACATGAGATACATAGATAGCATATTGTTTCTCAAATATGGTATTAATTTGAACATGAATAACCACAGTTCTGTCTCTGCTAAGCAGCAGTGCAAGCATTTCATAGAGCCATAGAATGGCCTGGGTTGAAAAGGACCACAATGATCATCGAGTTTCAACCCCCCTGATGTGTGCAGGGTCGCCAACCACGAGACCAGGCTGCCCAGAGCCACATCCAGCCTGGCCTTGAATGCCTCCAGGGATGGGGCATCCACAGCCTCCTTGGGCAAGCTGTCTCGTTTAATAATCCCAAAATAAAAAAGATCTATCAAGCCACTAGAATAGGGTGGAAAGAAGTGTAACAGTTCACCTGAGAGTCTTCTGAGAAATATAGAGTGGTGCAGCCTTCCAGAAGTGATTGAATTTATCATCTGCAGTAAAACTTCCCTGCACAAATGTCAAGTCTCATCTTCATCTGTGTGTGTGTGTAAGCACAAGATAAAAAGGACCTTGAAAAGGCTACAGGATATGATTGTGACTGTTCTTAAACTGAAAACATTAATAGGGAAGAGCTGTGCTGCCAGAAGTTGTCTGTCTTTTGTGACATTTGTGTACTCAGCAGCCTTGATACAAGTTGCCCTTTCTTCATGGGATCTGTATATTTTTGGAGGCTTATATCAACTGTACGTAGGCTTATCCTCAGTCCAATACAGATGGTGCAGCCTTCCTAACATTTTACCTAGGCGCAGCTTTGTGCAGTCAGAACAGTAACTCTTGTACTTCGCATCTTCACAGTAGCACTAGGCTATCTAGCTAAGCATCCACCCAAATTTAGAATTTCAGCTTTATGAGAAAGTGTATTTGGACGCCTGAACTATTGCCTATGTTCCATACCGTTTTATGTGTAAAGCAGCAGGAAATTCTACAGCCGCAAGCAGAAGTCTCCACAACTTTGCAAGCTTACAGTCACAGTCAGACAGGAGAGACAGGAGAGCCAATGTACAGAGATACAAATATGAAGGGCATATCTTCTGTCACCTGTGATCAGCACAAGAAGAAATTTTTGAAGCCTATTTAACCTTCTTCAATTCTGCCAGCGTAAGGGATGGATAGATCTAAACAGGGAACGGCTGATATCGTCTCTAATGCTGAAGACATGTGACATAAATATAGTTATGTCCTCTGTTTAATTGATCCAACTTTTATGCTTGGAAAACTACTTGGAAATTAGGATGTTTTGTAAAGACTGTCCTCCACTGTAGTGCCCACTACTATATTTTGGGAGAATGCAGAGCAAAAGTATATATAATATTTGAGAATTCTGTGTCAAATACGAGACTGCAGAGGGGCAAAGTCATCTCACAGCTCTGTTCTGACAGCAGCAGGACAGTTACTTAGCTTGCCTTTATTTCTAAGCACGCTGTACACTGCAAGAAAGAATTGTGAGATCTCACTCTGGCATCCTTCTTCTAGGGCTGAGCTAAGAATGCCTTTATCTGAGAAATGCAGCCTGCCATTTGAAGTGTCCATTGTTGTAATTACTGGCTGCATCTAAAATAGCAGATCTCAAGATCATATAATGTGATTGACATCTTCATAATCTGCTTTTGTTTTATTAGCCACAAAATCCTCTGCTTGCCAATCTTCCCATGTACTATAGAAAAGATTTCTGATGATGTGGACATTTTATAAAACAACTAGGGCTTATGTTGAGAAAAAAAAAAAAAAAAAAAAAGGAAAAAAAAAAGGAAAAGAAAAATGCGTATGGGAAATACTTTTATATGAGAACTACTTTCATTCAAGGCAAAAAGGAAGACATCATCTATCCTAACTTTCAAATGATGTTGACAGCAGTATTTTTTGCAAAATGTTTCCTGTAAAAATAGATTTAAATGTTATTTCTAATCGCACAGTGTTAGGTAGGTACTATTTCTTTGCAGTAAGACCTACATTTATGTAGACCAAGTAGCTTCTTAGTCTTATTATAAAAATAATAAAGACATGTTGACAAGATTATTTTCCAGTTATTTCTCTATAAACAGGAATTTATTTTGTATTTTCATTCTAGAAGCCCTTTTTTCACATTTTATTCCAGACTGTATGGATACAGCCTTTTTTTGTTAGCCAGCATTACAAAATCATAATGTGTTTCTAACTCTTGATTTTCTTGCCTGTATCTACATCAAAATATACTTGAGTATGCAGCACAGATTTATCCACACTGACATTGTGGGTTTCATTCATAAAACTATTATGTATATTCCTTTATTTTATCTACTAATAATTCTAGAGTGATGGCTACTGTACACAGTAGCTTACTGATTACTTGACAAGCAAGTGCAGTCTAATTTCAGTTACCCCTTTGCAAACGTTTTGATTTCCTCTCCACTTCTTTCATTTTTTCTGACTCCTAACTACAAGAAGGATCATCAGGAGGATCCAGGGATCTACAGGCCTGTCAGTCTGACCTTAGTGCCAGGGAAGGTTATGGGGGAGATCATCTTCATTGAGATCACACAGAATATACAGGACAACCCGAGGAATCAGGCTCAGCCAGCATGGGTTCATGAAAGGCAGGTACTGCTTCCTGAACCTCTCCTCCTTCTATGATGAGGAAAAGGCTCTTGACATTTTGTTGATATTTTACCTAGACATCTGCAAGGCCTTTGGCACTTTCTCCCACAGTATTCTACTAGAGAAGTTGGCAGCCCATGTCCTGGACAGGTATACACTCTTTGCTCGTAAATGAATGGAGTTAATTCCAGCTGGCAACCAGTCGTAAGTGGTGTTCCCCAGAGGTCAGTATTGAGGCCTGTCTTGTTCAATATTTTTATTGATGACCTGGATGAAGGCATTGAGTGCACCCTCAATAAGTCTACAGATGACCCCAAGCTGGGAGGAAATGTTGATCTGCCTGGGTGTAGGAGGGCCCTGCAGCAGGGTCTGGACAGGCTGCATAGCTGAGCTAAGGCCAATTAAATGAAATTCAGCAAGACTGAGTCCTGTGTCCTGAATGCTGGCCACAGCAACCCCAAGCAATATTACAGGCTTGGGGCAGAGTGACTGGAAGACTGTGTAGAAGAAATGGACCTGGGGATGTTTTTTGATGCTCAGATAAATATCAGTCGGCAGTGTGCCCAGGTGGCCAAGAAGGCCAAAGGCATAGTGGGTTGTATCAGAAATAGTGATGCCAGTAGGAGCAAGAAGTGATCATTCCTCTGTACTCTGGTCTGGTGTGGCTGCACCTTGAGTACTGTGTTTTGGGGCCATTATTACAGGAAAGTCATCAAGGCCCTGGAGCGTGTCCAGAGAAGGGCAATGAAGTTGATATGGGGTCTGGAGCATAAGTGTTATAATAAGTGCCTGAGGGAACTGGAAGTGTTTAGTCTGGAGGAGGCTCAGAGGTGACCTGAAAGGAGTTTGTGGTTAAGGTGGGGGTTGACCTCCTGCATAATAAGAACAACCACAAGAGGGAATGGCCTCAATTTGTACCAAGGGAGGTTCAGGATGCTAGGAAAAAAATTTCCTCCAAAAGAGTTTCCAGGTGCTAGAACAGGCTGCCTAAGGAGGTGGTTGGGTCACTGTCCCTGGAGGTATTCTTGAAACATTTAGATGTGGTACTAAGTGACATGGTTTGGTGGGGAAATGCTGACAGTAGGTGGATGGTTGGACTGCATGATCTTGGAGGTCTCTTCCAACCTTGGTGATTCTATGATTCTACTCTGTGATTTTCTGATGGAATGGGGGGAGAAGATTTAAGCCTTCACCATTTCTGGATTTGCTTCAAGTCTGATTAGGAGGTACAAGTTGTCTTTCTTATATGATTGTAAGCAAGTTGCTTTTCTTCTTAATCTTTGTATATATGAAGGTTTTTGTAACTTAATCCTTATTCACAAATCTCTGTAAAGTGCTCAGGTCTCTGGGACCTGAGGTTCTGACAAGGATTGAATTCAGCTTTTACAGTAAAACAGTACTGAGCTTCTGGCTGCAAACTCCGCTTTTCCAGCATTCCTTTATTGGCTATCTGTGTTATGATCATGAAGACTCAGTTATGTTTTTTGCAGCACGATAAATGTTTATTTTGCTGAGATAAATAGCCTTCAGTTTCTGATTCTTCACAGTTATTTACTAATTAATTTTCTATTTATATCAAAACTCTGCTACAGTGAAACAGTAGGGACATGTTCCAAATGTCAGACTTCAGTTTATTATTTTTCCAGTCAAATTCATTTCACCAGAGAACAAATCACTTAGCACAGGTTACAAAGAAAACTAGGCTGATCTGGAGTGAGGTCACAGGCACAGAAAATTCTCACGGTTTGCCTTTTTCTGGGCATTTTCTCTGACCAACAATCAAGTTCTTTTTCTCCTACCATGTGACAGGTTTCTTTGAAAAAGGACCTTGATCATTATATCATGAAGTGTTTGAAATCTTTTTAGTACAAGAAAAAAGTAATAGCAACTTCTGTGTCCCTGCTGAATTTGTTTTGGCAACATAACACAAACACACATTCCATCAGCTTAACTGTATCAAGGATAAACTTCTTAGTGGAACTACTTTGCTGTAGTCTTGCCAATATACTCTTGTTATAATGAGCACCATTCAGTTTACTGTTAACTACAACTGGGTAGGTTTGTTCAGACTGCACCCAAGTTCTGTTTTTCTAAATTGGTTAGGTGAAGGAAGTAGCTTTCGTTACTCATCCCTGAAATTGCAAAACAAAACAGAACAAACAAACAAAAAAAAGTGGGAACACACTTAAATGGCTATGAACTTTCCGTAGAACAGCAAAATCATTTCTACTGTCCAAAATTTATATTCAGGAAAAATCTGACTGAAGTATCTGAGGTACCTTAGTTATTATGTTTCTCAAAAATCTTTTGCAAATCTCAGAATAGGTGTGATTTAATGAAAATACAATTTATACAAAGATCCTGACAAAACAGATTTCACAGTCATTCTGATAGCATCTTCACACATTTTGTAGTTTGGGTGATTTCAAGGAACCATTGCTCTTTTGAAGAGTAACACACAAGGATCAAGCAAAGGACAGTCAATGAAATTCAGGGACTGCAACATAGTTCTTAGTAACAGCTCTTCTGCACTTTTATAAGAGAATCTTTGAAGAACATCTAGATTAAAGGAAGAGAAATACGCAAATATTTAGAACTAGAAGTAGTTAGAATAGAAGCCAAGTTGCGGCTCAATTCAAATTGCAGTTCCTAGGATGTCAGGATATGCTGTGCATTCCAATAGGAAAGCATAGAGGAGAGGCTTGAAAAAATGCAGTACAGTGACTGAAAGCAGCAGCTTACTCTGAGAGAGAGTAATAAAAATAGTTCCAAAGGAGTCACTGAAAATTGAAAAGATTAAAAATAATTTTAATTCCAAAAGAAGAAGAAGAAAAAAAAGGATGTTTCTTGTTTGAAAACCCAAGCCTTGTTCCTTGCACCTAAAGGCGGCAGGACTCATGTTTACATTAACCCTAATCATATCTGTCTTTTTGCACATTCATGCCTTCTAATTCAAATCTTATTTTTTCCCTAATAATTTTTTTTCTGTTGCTGACAAATTGTTTACAAGGTGGATAGGCACTAATCTTGTGAAGGAGCAGGAGTCACCTAACAGTCCTTTTTAGATGTGTTTGTTCATGAGATGATCATATAAGCAGATACATGTATTTGGTAATTATTGCTGCTGTCAGCACCTAGAAACAGGGAAAATGGCTTGGTTGAAGTCCAGCTGTCTTTAGAAAAATCTTTCTATAAAGAGATCTGTAGGATTTTATTGACGTTCCGCCTGTCTTTTTTCATGACTTCCAACATACCATTGTTTCCATGAGCCAAGCTGATTTCCTTCCAGTCCAGTCATGATCTCCAGGGACTGAAGTCAAAAAGGGAGGCTTTAAATGGCAATGTTATCAATGACATATGAGGTAGAATGTAGCGTTTTCTGTAGCTGTGTTAGATATGAGTTGCTGAAAACTATTATTTTTCAGCAATAAAGAAATCTAACACAGTAGTTACAGGTGATTTCTTATCCTTTGTAATGTTTTCCAAAATTGGTGAAGAGTTGCTGTAGTACATCAGGAGCAGATGACCTCGAAAAAAGGATTTGTAAGCAAATTAAAGAAACAGAATTTCATGATTGCATATGTAAGATCAGAGTACTAGTGTGAGATTTGAGCAAGAAACGTGCAGGCTGGTATTTCAAACGAGTCAGTGAGAATTACTGAATCACCTTTAGATACTGAAACAAATGGATTATAGGTAAGGGTGGAACAGCCTTTGAATGAAGAGAAACCTATCAGATATGATAAAAGGGAACTGGTAGAAGGTATATGGGATGGGATAGGAAAGGACGATCACAATTGTGTCTAAACAAAGCTGAAAAAACTGACTCAAACAGGGGGCATGACTACAGGTAGGTAGCAAGAGATGACAGGGAACAATGATGAGAGATCTAATGGCTTGCCGGGGAAGGGGGCAAGGATCTTTTTTTCAGTAAGGGTTGTCTGTGGAGAGTGCATCTTCTTCAGGACCTGGAAGTTGCCTGCTTGCACCAGGCAAAGGGCTGCAACAGAAGTTCACTAGGTGACAGTGACGAATTATCATGGGGCTAGTAAAGCACGGTTCCTGCAATTACAGTCTAGGACTTAGTTTTAGGATGGATCCATGGGGTAGGCTTATGACAGGTACTAATAGAGTATGGCAGAAGGTTCTAGCTGGCAGAAAGTTTCAAATCGTAACTCTATTACAGCCATGGCAACTGGCAGTATCCCCATGAGGATTCCTGTTCCACAAAGCATATTTGCCATAACTTCCAGACTTCAAGAGTGACCCATATTAGGATATCAGACAATTCTGTTTTAAAAGTGACACTGTCCACAGCAGTCAATGCTTTTCTGCCTAAGATTAATGGGATCTCTGACATCAGTGCAGAGTTATTAGCAGTGAGTAAATAGGATATACAGTTAAGGCAGTATGAAAATTGTGTACATGCCACACATAAGATCTTCAGAAGCTCAGGCCTGTGTACAGAGAAACAGTGCTACTTCAAATAATCAGTCTTGCTGGTACTCTAAATAAGTTGGAGTTGGAAAGTATTGAGCTGGCCATGATATACAAAGGGAAACCTGAAAACATAGTCTAGAAGATAAATCTCAGACCTGATAGCAAAACTAGTACAAGTGTTGACAAGTTGAGATTTATTTTGGGCAGGCAGCAAGATGTCTCGTTGTTTGGCTTTGGCATCCAGAAGCAGCAAGATTCTTGTCCACAGAGTCAATAATTCTCTTTAACTGTCAATTCTTTTTAGCGTTGAATAAAATTATCCTTTTGGTCTTTGCTCAGAGGCTGTGGCTGCCCTACTTGGGGAATAAGGTAGCTTCATTGGCCCCAAAGTTGTGAATGTGAACAGATGCTATAAAAGCCTTTTGGGTGCTGTCAGCCAGTCTTTCATGCTTTAGAGTGGATACTTGCACAGGGATAATATTTCAATTTAGCTTTCAGTGTAAAATTACAACATTTTTTTTATTTCAGAATTGATTAAGCATCTGAGAATAAGTATTATGCACTAGCTTGCAAAAAGATATCTGATTATCCCTTGGTGGGGTGGAGGAGAGGAGGTGGGAGGAAAGGAAGGGTCTTAAGTGGACTTCCCCAAAAGGATTGAAGAGAGAAGTTACAGGAAGGTTATGAATGTGATTCCTGCTGAAATCTTCCTGCTACTTTTGGGATAATCATGATTGACCTTGAAGTAGACAATTCGGGTAATGCACTGCATTACAAGCATGAATGGCATTTATTTCCCCAGTTGGTTAGAGAGGGCAGAGTTCAGGGTTTTAACACTGGATAAAATATTAGCAAGAAATCTCCGGGTCTCATTTGTAACTCTAAATGTACTTGCCCTCCTATTGCCTCCAAGTATATATAGTCCATATCCTTTGCTGCTCATCTGAAATACAGAAGCAATTCCATACAAATAAGGGGAATTATTGCCATCAGTGAGGATGCTACAGTACCGTAGATACCCTTCTGTTCTTTGGCTTTGGTAGGACATTTTATAGATTGGAATGCTTCCTAAGGCATGCATGGAATTCCTATAGGCTTTCACCACATTTCTTTGGAGCACAATGAAGAAATATTCATGAGATTTACCTCTGAAATCTGTTTTTTTTCAAGCACAGAACTCCAAAGACTGTCATACTAGTCTGGGTATATCAAGCACTGAAGTTGTACTGAGTGGGCATGTCCAGAGATTTCTAATACAGACACTGAAGTCTATATTTTATTATATTCTAGAGCTTTCCTTTGGAAATAGTGCCTTTGAAGTGCTTTCCATCTTCCCGTATGTTTCTAGGGATGACGTCTTTAGCTGTGACATCCTGTGGGAAGGAAAACATACATTAATGTCATGACTAGAGTCAGAATTTTGAGGGTTAATTGAGCTCTGAGAGCTTGCCACACAGTGGAGGAGATATCACCTTTCAAAACTCCCCAGAGCTGAGCTCATAACTTTTCAGCTGCTGGGCTGAACACCAATTCTGGGTGTGAGCACCAATTCCAGGCCTACTAAGTTATGGCTGACCAGCACAATTACAGAGGAAATTGCACAACCTTTGACTTTGAAGATCTGTTTTCGCTGCCATGAGTGACTCTAATGCTACTGTTAATACAGTGAAATGATATAACAGTATCTTAGTGTAAATGTTTGATACTAGAAGAGTTACTTTAATTTCCAAGTGATAGTTTTGTGATGCAGAGTTTAAGAATAACTGCCACTTTCATTTCTCAAACATCTAAAGTGTAATTAGACAAATCTTAAGTACTTCTGAGTTCTCTGTCACAGGATGACAGCTGTGATTTCATGTTGGAATACAACTACTGCAAGCCCCTACATATTGCCCTTGAACAGTGGGAGAACTTGGCAGATACATCCAATAATGATTTTTATCTCATGGAGTGGTTTTTGTCTGCAGATTGTCAGAGCCTTTAAAAGTATTCTTGCAGCATATTAAACTACAGCTGATAAGTGCGTGCACCTTCATCTTTTTCTGTTTCCTACTGCTCTGAAACTGGCACTAACTGACTCAATCCCAGAATTGTGACAGCCAGGAATTGAAGCCCCTTGCTGTTTACCATCTGGCGGGATAAGTCTTTGTTTAAAGGACTTCCTTGTTTTTAGAAAAGTTTGGAGCTCATGAATCCTCACTCTAGGGAAATACACAGAACAGAGTATGTTCTGTTTTTCATCAGATTCCACTTTCCATCCTGGAGCAGGATAGGAGAGAAACCACAGACCAGTAATGCCTGCATACAAATTCAGGAAAAGGCATAATTAGAGCCATGTACTCCCATTACATGAAGGCATCTGCACAGAACTGCTATCCCTACAGGCTCCTCCACATTACAAAAAAATCACAGGAGTAGCTGAAGGTTTCTGAGAAACTCTTGAAGAAATTTGGTATCTTATGACTCCTCTAATGCACATCAGAGACCTCCATGGGTTGCTAATACAGTTGTTAAAGGAACTGAAGTTCTTTGTCCTGAATTTTTCTGCAAGCCATATTTCAGCCATGGCTGGGTGTCAGGTGGATGGGTGCCCAGCAAAAGGACAAGGGTTAATGGGCACAAAGTGGAACATAGAAAGTTCCACACAAACATGAGAAAGAACTTATTTACACTGATGGTGACAGAGCACTGAAACAGGCTGTCGACATGGGTTGTGGATTGTCCTTCTCTGGAGATATTCAGAACTGTCTAGGATACTTTTTTTATATAACCGACTGTAGGGAACTACTTTAGCAAGGGGGTTGGACTAGGCAATCACTACGTGATTTGTGAAATTGCTTCAATTCCTCAAGAATATTCTTCCCTCCAAAAGTGTGAAGTATCAGGTATTTTTCCACACACACACAACTGTTCTCTGTGGTTGAGGCAACATCCACTTCCAATTCAAGCTGAGGGATGAAAGGATTGAGTAGCCCTGCCAAAAAAGGCCTGAGAGTACTGGTAGATGGGAAGCTGGACATGAGCTGGCAATTTGCCCTCGAACCCCAGAAAGCCAAACATATCCTGGGCTGCATCAAAAGAAGTGTGGCCAGCAGAGTGATGGAGGTGATCCTGCCTGTCTACTCAGAGCACTGTGTCCAGATGTGAAGTCCCCAGTACAGGAAAGTCATGGACCTGTTGGAGCATGTCCAGAGGAGGGCAACAGAAATGATCCATGGAATGGAAGACCTCTGCTATGAGGATAGGCTGAGAGAGCTGTGGCTGTTTAGCCTGGACAAGGATCTGAGGAGACCTGATAGCAGCCTTTCAATATCTAAAGGGAAGATACAAAAAGGAAGGGGACAGACTCTTTAGCAGGATCTGTGTTGATAGAACAAGGGCAAATGGCTTCAAACTTAAGGAGAGAAGATTTAGGTTAGATACAAGGAAAATGTATTTTAGAGTGACGGTGATGAATCTCTGGAACAGGTTACCTAGAGATGTGATTGATGGCCTGTCCCTGAAGACTTTCAATGCCAGGGTGGATCAAGCCTTCGCAACCTGATCCAGCTGTGAATGTCCCCGTTCATTTCAGGGGAATTGGACTAGATGACCTTTAAAGGTTTCTTCCAACTCTCAGGATTCTTTGATTCTGTGAAAAACATTAAAATACATAATTCTGTATCTGAATATGGCATTGTCACCATAACAAAACATTTTAATTCATGTGTAGAACATCTAGACCTTTATCCAAGTTTTCTCTCTGCCTGGACTGGCAAAGAATTGAGTTAGAGGCTTTTAGTAACATCACCTTTAGAAACATGTGCTCTTTGGAAACATGAAAATAATAGTTTCTTTTGGAAATTCCAAGACAAAGCAAGTGGGAGTCATGAATAAAAAAGTTCTCTGAGGGAGAAATAATCTTGTAGGAAGGTCTCCTGGGAAAGACTTATTCCAGCCACTGAAAGCAAACACTGTTTTCATGCATAATGACATGTTTCCTTTCCTTTGGTCTGGCTTCCCACTAGTAAAATTGTCAGTACAGCTGGGTGGAAATGAAAAGAAACTACTTGTCTCAGAGCAGTGTTAACTGGCTTTGCACTGCATTTTCAAACTAGACAGAAAATGCACAGAAGTGCACGAATAGGAGATCATGTGTGCACAGAGATAGAAATATCTTCTATCCGTCTGCACTTCCAATTGTTTCAATGTATTCCACTTCTGAAATCATAAAATTTTTAGTTTTTTTGAATGCACAGACAGGCAAACCTCAACTAAATGAACCAGAAGATGGTTTTTGAAAGAATATGAAACTCCCACGTCTTGATCTTCATTCCATTCTGTGCATGTATTTTCTACTACTTGTTCTGTTAACATAGTCAGAGGGCTAAATCCAACACCCTCCATAAAAGATTATTTTTCATATCACACAGCACAACTAATACTTATCTTAAAATGATGTATATTTCTCTTTCCCCTCTTCCACATCTTTCAACTAACTGCAGATATGGCTAGAGCTACCTAACATGATGGCGGTGATCAATTCTGATCTTTTTCCTAATAGAAAATATCAGTGTGATAATATGTAAAAGGAAAAGGATTACAGGAAAACCTGTTAAACTTGACAAACCACAATAGCGAGGTTGAACTCTTAGCAGTGAGGTTGACTCTTCCCTTAGCTGGGAAGATGTCCGGAAGAAATTCTGAAAAAAAGTGGGTCTTCTGATCAGATATTCCGCCTGAGAGCTGCTGAGCATCTTTACAAATGGTGTATGCGTCCTGGTCCATCAGAGCTCAGGAATGCTTGGTATTGTCAAGCCTGCAAAGTGCATAAGCTGATTGCTACCAGATATCTGCACTAAGTCCCAGTACAGACTTGCGTATGGCTTCACTATGCTATTCAATTGTATGTGTATATGCAATTCAAATGTACTGCAAAGAAGCTTACGAGGACACACAGCAAATCATTAAGACTGATAGCATAGGAATGAAGAACAAGCAATGAATGAGCATGTTTTTAAACCGGTGCCTAATTATCTCCACCTGGCAACTATACATAACATTGGTATGTGTAAGTTTCATCACTGCAGAGGTGAGTGATTAGTGCTACCTTAAAGCTGCAGGTCAAAAAGTCCAAAACATGACCTTTAGGAAAAATAGAAAGAAATATGGTTATTTAGTGTGGGGAAAAGGGGAGGCAGGATGCAACTTCAGATGTGTTACATGTTGCTGAAAAGAGAGAAGGAATAAGATGTGTTTCCATGCTTTTTGCAGTGAGGACAGGAATTGTTAAAACATTAGCTAAGATTTAGTTATTTGTCCATGGGTTACATTGGGATACTTTTTGTCCCCATCACTGAAACCAAATATGAGTTAGGTAAGTAACACTGAGAGCAACACCTTTGTGCGGGGGGTTGATCTAGATGACCTCATGCTTTCTTCTAGCCATAGTTCCAGTTATTTTTGTGGTATCTCTGTACTTAACATAAAGTAAGGCTGTGTATTTTAAAAGTTGCTTCTGAAAGTCCTCTCCTGATCTTTAAAGCTGTTAAAGAGAGGGACAGAATATTTTTTTCCCTTCTTTCTTTCTTGACTTTCTTTCAACAACCCACAGTGGAGAGAAATACACGCAGCTTCTCTTTCCAAGATCAGTACTTAGCATGATGAAAAGATTCATTGTTTCATTTCCCTCCTTGTGTTTGCCTCCAGTTTGTACTAACTTTTGTTGTCTCAAGGGTGAAAGCAAATGGGCTGGAATTGGAACTAACTGTGTAAAATACTGTCAGCTCCCCATTATACTGTATCCCTGACTGGAATTTGGAAGAGTTTTTCTCAGATTATCAGGATGGTGTATGAGAAACAAACAAACAGTCACCTACAGTCAAGACTAATCTAAGAACAACCAAGAGCAGCTAGTCAAAATGCATAAAGAGTTACAGGGAGAGAAGCTGTAGCGGAGCCAAGGAGGTGTCTAATTCTGCTGTAGAGCCACATATCATCAGTACAGAACTGACAGCTTACTTATCACGTTAGTATTTTAGTAAAGAGAAATAGCTCTCTACTCTTCTCAGAATAGCCATTTCCTCATCTAGTACTGAGCTGGTCACTGAAGTGTCACTGTTTCCTTACTTCCATTCTGATTTTATCATGTGTGCTTATGAGACTTCATAAATCAACGATGTGATTTTTTGATTGGGAGTAAGTCGTTCTGCCAATTCTGACTGAGGGAAATTCTTGAAGGGTTACAACAGGATGGAGCTTGTTTGCTTTGTTTAGCTTGGGCAGAAATTTATACAGAAAAGGGTGCATATAGTATGCACTGCCTGCAGAGACACTGGATTAGGAGCCAAACAACCATTTTTTGGATGGTACTTCATTGTGCTCAGATTTAGCTTGGGTATGCTAAAACATTCCTACAAATAGTATTTCTATTGGTTTGTCATTTTGCCATATTTGGATAGATTTTCATGCAAGAACACAAGATCTTATGTTCCCTGATTGTCTTACTGTGATATTGTAAGACTTGTTCCAGATGTTGATAAACTTTACAAAGAGAACTAGGCAACTGATTTCACCTACCTGGACTTTGGAAAGACCTATTACTTGGTCTCCTACTATGTCCTTATCTCTAAATAGAAGAGACATGGATTTGAAGTGTGGACTATTAGGTGGATAAGGAATTGGTTGGAAGGCCATATTCAGAGGGACCTGGTCAATGGCTCTATGTCCAGGTGGAGGCTGGTGATGAGTGGTGTCCCTTGGAGGTCTGTCTTGGGACATTTTTAACATTTTTATTTGTTACATAGATAATGGGATGGACTGTACATTGAGCAAATCTGCTGATGACACCAAGCTGAGAGGTGCAGTTGATACAGCAGACAGAAGGGATGCCATCCAGAAGGACCTTCATAAACTCGAATGGTGGGCCATGTGAACCTAACAAGGTACAGCAAAGTAAAGTGCAAGGTTTTGCACTTGGGTCAGGGTAATCCCAGGCTTGTACAGACTGGGAGAACTCTCTGAGAGTAGTTCTGCTGAGAAGGACTTAGTGGTGCTGGAAGGTGAAAATCTTAACATAAGCCAGCAGTGTGTGCTTGCAGCCCAGAAGGCCAATTGTATCCTGGACTGCATCAAAAGAAGGTGGCCAGTAGGGAAAGGAAGGTGATTGCCCCTCTCTACTCTGCCCTTATGAGGCCCCATCTAAAGTACTGTGTCCAGGCCTGGGACATCCAACAAAGGAAAGCTGTTAAGCTTTTGGACTGCGTCCAGAGGAAGGCCATGAAGATGATCAGAAGGTTGGAGCACCTCTCCTACAAAGACAGGCTGAGGGAGGTGGGCTTGCCTAGTTGAGGAAGAGAAGGCTGAAGGGAGACACCAATACCTCCCATTATTTAAAGGGAAATTATAAGCAACTTTTTACTGGGTAGATAGTGGTAGGACAAGGGGGAATGGTTTAAGTTTTAAACTAAAGGAGAGAAGATTTAAATTAGATGTCAGAGGGAAGATTTTCCCTGAGAGGGGTGGTGAGATGCTGTAACAGACAGTCCAGAGAGACTGTACATGTCACAATCAGGTGCAAGATCAGATTGCCCAGGGCCCCATACAAGCTGATTTCCAGGGATTGGGCATGCATTTGATAGCTAAATCAAGTGGTTTTCAGCTCTGCCTACAGTGAGGTGACTGAAACCTGGTGATCCTTGAGACCTCTTACAATCCAAACCATTCTATGATTCTGATTCTTGAGCTGAATTAAGAAACATAATGCAATCTACTCTCTCCTTACTTTTCTCTCAGGGATAGATGCGTTGTTTTTCAAAACTAGAAGAAACCAGAACAAGGCAGCAACGCTCCTTGAATGGTTAATGCTTGGTAAACAAAAACAGAGGTACATAATAGTGTAATTGTAACAACCTAGCATTCTCAACAGTTTTACTTAGGGTACAATTCATTTAGTTCTTTATTTTATAGAAGAAGAAAATTACTGAGCAACTGATTTCTTATTCTTAGAAAATTTGAGACTTTTAAGTCTGCATATTGCTCATGCGAAAATTCAGCCTTGAGTATCATATGACCTTCACATTTCTTTTAACAGCCAGGTAACACAAAGTTATTAATAATGTATTAGGCTGTTCTAGTTCTGTGCTGACAAGTGGCATGCACTCTGTTATCAGTTGGCTCTCTCTTGCATACCTTCTTAGGGAATTAAGTTGCTGGCACACTTGGAGAACTCTGGATAAGATAATCTGAGGACAAGAATGGTGGAGCTGGGGGTGCTGTTGATAGATGGATACAATACCTGGCAAATACCTGCAATCTCAACCTCTGCTTTTGATTCCTATAGAATCATTATCTCTAAGTATTCTGAGGATATGCAGCAGCAGATACAGCTACTTTAAACCGGTTTTGGATTATGCAAGAAAGGTAATGGTCACAATCTGGTAACAAGGAATTGCTTACTTGTTTCCAAGGATAAGGGCTCCCCAAACACCACAAAGGAAGGAATCACCAAGTAGAGATGCTTATCTTATGGCTGCCCGCCCTTAAATGAGGTTAGAGGGGGGTGCAGCCAAGTCCCATCCCTTCCATACGGATGAATTGTTCCACCTGTGCTCCCAGGCTACTTTCCTTCACCAGGTGTTCAGTCAATGGCTCAGGTCTTGACCTAACAGTTTCTATATAGGTATTTTAGCTGAAAAGTTGGGGAAGAAGTTAAATAGAATTTCTTTCATGAAGGATAAGTCCAAAACCTAAAGCAACTCCTGTAGCTGTGCGAAACAGAGAGGCCAGATAAAGAAGAAAAGAAAGACAGTAAGCCAAAAAGACAGTGACATTTACAGCTAAATGTTTAGAAAGCACAAAAACTGGAACATGGTAGATGCTCCAATGGATGGCCTATCTTCTTGAAAGATATGAAAGACCACGCAAGTAAGTGATCAAACTATTTTTTTCAAATCTAGCCCCACATCAATGCATTTTCTTTATGCTATCCTAAATTGAGGTTATATAGTGCCAAGAGCATGAACACCTATCTTCCAACTACATAAATACATGTGGCTTTCATGCAATATATTCTCACAGAGGTGAACTTAGCACCATGGCCTCTTTTCTGTTCCCCACATCGTATGCAGCTGTTTGGACCCATCTGTGTTCCCTTAGTCATTGATATCTCCTGATGGCCATTAACGGGAAAAATCATTATCTTACAGTGCTGCAGCAAGAACTGAAAAGGGGGGAAGTACTCTGTACCTCATAGCATGGCTTTTGACTCAAAGCAGCTCTTCCAGAAGCACAGTCCAGAATTTAAGATAATCTCTGTTCCACTCTGTCATATTTTGGTCCATGTTTTTAAAAGGCCATTTATGTGTGCTGGCATGAATCTATTTGTCCACATCAGAGACAAAGTCACCTGCAAAGCCTGCATATGTTGTATGGTGGCAGCAGCTATTTTTCTGAAACATTCAATTGTACTTTTCTTTCAAACAGCAGTAGATCTGCAGTTTGCAATAAGACTAGTTTCTGACTTTCCAAAATCAACTGGACATAGTTCTTAGTTCCCATATTAGCTGTGGTCCTCATAGGCCACAGGTTTTACTTTTGCAGCCTTGTGACTGCAGGCACTAGTTCCATGAAGGAATTCAATCACCCTGATATTTGCTGGAAAAGCAACACTGCCAGGTGTGCACAGTCCAGGAGGTTCCTGCAGTGTGTAGAACTTCCTGATGCTGGTGATGGAGAAGTTAATGAGGAGGAGTGTGTTGCTGGACATTGTTCTTACAAACAAGGAAGAACTGTTTTGGGTTGTGAAGACTGGATAGCCTTGGATACAGCGACCAAGTGGACCAGTGGAGTTCAGGATCTTGTGTGGAAGAAATAAAGCAGTAAGTACAATTACAATCCTGAACTTCAGGATAGCCAGCTTTCACCTCTCCAAAGACCTACTTAGAAGGATTCCATGGATTGGAACATTGGAAGGTAAGAGAACTTAAGAGAGTTGGTTGACATTCAGTCACAAAGCTCAAGATTGGTGCATTCCTAGAAGCAAGAAATTAGGCAAAAATGGCAGGAGAAAAATATAGATGAGCAAGCAGATCATGGGAAAACACAAATGGAAAAAGAAAGTCAACAGAATGTGGAAAGGGGATCTGGCCACAAGGAAACTTATCAGGGCATGCAGAGATGCAATAAGACCAACTCGGAATTTTGTGAAGGAGGTCAAGGACAATGGGAAAGTCTTCTTTATTAATTACATCAGTAGCAAAAGGAAGACAAGGGAAAATATGGGTTTGCAGCTAAATGACATAGGTGCTCTGATAATGGAAGATACTGAGAAGGCAGAGCTGAACACTTTCTTTGCTTCAGTCTTGACTGCTAAGACTGTCCCTCAGGAATCCCAGACCCTGGAGATAACAGAGAGACTGGCAAAAGAAAGACTTCCGTTTGGCAGAAGATGACCTGGTCAGATATTTTCTATGCAAACTCAATGCACATAAATCCACTGGCCCTGATGAGATATACCTACAGGTGCTGAGGGAACTGGCAGAAGTGTTTGCTAAGCCACTCTTCATCATCTTAGAAAGGTCATGGATAACTTCCAGGGCCATGAAGACAGTCAGAAGACAGGAACACCTCTCCTACGAAGACAAGCTGAAGGAGCTGGGCTTGTCCAGTCTGAAGAAGAGAAGGCTGACGAGAGACACCATTATGGCCTTCTAGTATTTAAAGGGAGATTATTATAAACAGGAGGGAAATCAATTTTTTACATGGGTAGATAGTGATAAGACAAGGGTGAATGGTTTAAAACTAAGGATTTAGATTAGATGTCAGGAAGAAGATTTTTCCTTAGAGGATGGTGAGGTTCTGGCACAGATTGCCTAGAGAGGTTGTGGATGCCCCATCTCAGGAGGTATTCAAGGCCATCTTGGATGGGGCACTGGACAACCTGACCTAGCATGTGATCTAGCTGTTGGCAAACCTGCCTATGGCAGAGGGGTTGAAACTTCATAATCCTTGAGATCCCTTCCAATTCAAGCCATTCTATGATTTGATGAGAGCAAGAGAAGGAAAACTATTGTCAGTCCAGTTTTGATAAGAAGCAAAGAGGAGGAGCCAGAAATCTACTAGACAGTCAGCCTCACCTCTATCCCTGGGAAGGTGTTGGAGCAGCTTACCCTGGATGTAATCTCCAAGCAAGTGGGTGAAAAAAGGATTATCAGGAGTAGCCAACATGGATTCACCAAGGGTAGTATTCTATGATGTCATCACCAGTTGGGTAGATGAGAGGTGAATGTTGCATACCTTGATTTAAGCAAGGATTTGAAACTCTCTCCCAGAAGATCATCATCAAAGATAAGCTTTGGATGTGTGCAACAGATAGCAGACAGTGAGGTGGATTGAGAACTGCCTGATGGGCAGAGATCAAAGAGTTATTATCAGCAAAATGAAGAATCTAGTTGGAGGTGTGAAGCTAGCAGTGCTCCCCTGGGGCCAGTGCTGGGGCTAGTCTTGTTCAATGTCTTCTTCAGTGACCTGGATGAATGGATAGAGCACACCCTCAGCAAGTTTGCTGACAATGCAAAGCTGGGAGGAATTGTTGACATACTAGATGCCTGTGTTGCCATTCAGCAAGATCTGAACAGGCTGGAGACTTGATCTGAGAGGAACTCTGATATTGGTCAACAATAGTGCAGATTCTGCAAGTGCAGAATCCTACACCTGGGAAGGAATAATAGCGTGCATCAGTACAGGCTGATCTGCTGGAGAGGAACTCTGTGAAGAAGAACCTGGGTGTCGTGGGACACAACAAATTGGCCATGAGCCGGAAGTGCACCCTTATGACCAAGAAGACCAATGGTATCCTGGGGTGGATTAAAAAGTGTGCTTTTTTGTATAACGTACTGTTGGGAACCTGCATTAGCAGGGAGTTGTACTCAATGATCTCCAGAGGTCTCTCCAAATATCATAGTACTATGATTCTGTGATTACAGCTTTCATGTATTTAAAATCCTTCTTCTTCCTAAGAAGCCAGTGCTTCTAAACACATGAAAGTTCCTAGAATGTATCTGATAATAACACTACACCTAGATTTTATATTGTTTGGGTGAGACTGGGAGCCAAGTTTCCCCAAGAAATATCATCTCCTCTATATGCTTATTCTCCAAATAATATCATAAGTAACTTGAAGAGTATATTTTCTGTCTCTTCCTCCTCCCTTGAAGATCCAGTCATTAGTCTCACTACTGAGAAAGTCACAACTGTCATGATGACCAGCACTTCAAAGAAGCAAGACCTTTTACCTTGTTGCCTGTTTCTGACAGGGACTGGCAACAAATGCCTAGAAAAGTACTGTGACCTGCTGCCTGCTATACTGTCTCAGTAGTTGGTCTTCGGCAGCCTAATGACTTCCTGAGTCTGTGGTTATATCTGGACAATGCTTAACAGCCACTGACAGATTCACTGTAATACACTTCAGCCATTTCTTGAGCCTGCAAGGTTTGCACTTTATGTGTTCTCCTGGAGGAAGCAGATCAGCCAGCAGAGAAGTCTACTTGTGATGAACTCTTTCCAAGATCACTAGAATATGCTTACCAGGAGCAGAAGAGAAAGGTGGAAAAAAACAGCACTTTCCGCAGTATGGGGTGTAACATGCAGAAGATAGAGGTGCACAAATGTTGTATCTCCATTTGAGATAGTCTTAGGAGAGCATTCCAAAGCTGCTGCTTAATTGCTAGCACAGACAATGATACTATTTTGGTCTGTGCCAGCAAATACTCTCTGAAACACTGCCTGAGCACAGTTCAGGGGATAGTGTGGGCCAGGCTATCCCAAACAGGCATTCATAAGCTGATGCCTTATCCCTGAGCACAGCTCCTTCTCTATGCTTAGACACCTAAATTAAAAGTACACAAGAATGTTCTAGAGCAGTGTAATCACCAAAAGGAGCACCACAAAGAAGACTTCAAGCCAGCTTTGTGCAATGTGGACAGTGTCATTTGGCCCACAGCATGGGAACAGTCCTTGCCCTTGAGTTACTTAGCAGCATGAATGTTTCCAGACAAGTAGGGAAGCTGATGAGAAGAGGTGGAAGGACATCCCCAGACATCTTGGCAGAAAGTAAAGAGAGAAATTTTTATATGAACTTGAGGAGTTATGAAGAACTGATTACACTTCAGAAAGTTATTATACACCTGAAATCCAACAGCAAGGTGATTAGGACGCTTATAAATGCTCTACCTATTTGATCTCAATTGGAGCTCCCCTACTTCAAACTTTTATTCTCCTATTTTATGATCTTTCATCTTGTAACTGGTGAAGTTCAGACAAAAATGCCACAGCCTTCACACATAATTCATATATTTTGTTCCAAATTTGATTTCATAAAGTTCATTTCTCTTTAAAAAAGGAATATTTGTATATTTGTTCTCTAAAGAGAACGCTAAAGAAACAAAAGCATTTGAAAGGAGATTAAACATTTGCTGAAAGCTCTGGATATTGGGCATAAGTATAACAAATATTCACACTTTCTTGTTCATCTCCTCAATGGCCTCTTCATTCCTGAGAAGGATGAAATTAGACACCAAGAATAAAAACAGATATGCAACATAGGAAAAACAAGAAATCTTGATGTTGCTAAGTAAATTCCTCCTTTAAATCACTTCAGATGCCCCATTCTGTGAATCCACAGCCCTGTCAGAGTGCTTTCCAACACTTCATCAATTAGTTGCGGAGAATGAAGTGGAATGCTAACTTGGGAGGATTCCTTTTTTCCATTGGCATCCACTGGTGCCAGCAAATCACCAGCCCCTGAGGTTGTCACAGCTAAGAAGTCAACATCTTGAACTTATCTAGACAAACTGTAGCCTGTTTTGAAAACTGTTAGCTGAGCTCTCACATAGGGAATATTCATGGAGTCAACTCTGATAAAACTAATAAACATAAAAAGGCCAAAACAATCCCTTGAGTGTAAAACGAAAAGGATAATATTAAAAGTATTTGTTTCCTGTCTCATTTCCTTATCCAGAATGGTTAACAACATACAGATTATTTTTCTGTAGTACAAATGGCATTTTCTAACAGGTAAATTGAAGAGGACTGACAATTAAAAAGCATCCTCCAAGAAAAAAGGATTTTAGAGGCTCAAAGCTCATAATAAAGTGAGAAATTGCTGTTCCTCAATACATCTTCAGAAGTATAAATCCACTCTTGATGGCTTACATTAACAATTTGGTGCAGTGGGACTTCATACAATGGCACCAATTAAATGTAATGAAAGTTATGCATTTGAATTCCCACATGACCCCAGATGAAAAAGTACTTCTAACAGAGTTTGATCTCATATTTGTTTTCTCTAAGAGCATTATATCTCTTTCTATCTTTTATGTCTCAGTGACTTGCAGCACAGTTTACATTTTTTGCAGCCTCTGTATCCACATGTTCTAATTACATGTTTTTTCCACATCAGATCAGTTTGAGCAGCATTGCTCTGTATGCTTTGATGGCTATAGCAGAGAGTACTGATGCACTGCATTGATCTATACTATCATTTCTACGTGGCAAATTGAATATTGACTTAGTTCATTTGTGCAGGTTCCAGTAACTGCTTACTACATTCTGTTTTTTCTGATCAGGCTCTGCATATGTTTTCCTAAAACTGTTTTTCTTTTCCTTGCTTTCTATCTTTTATCTTGAATTTCTTCTCAACTATGTAATCAAGCAGGAACAACTGCTCATTATATATTAATGGGCTGTATGATCCCAGAGCTTTTATCAGATATTTTTCCCTGGTTAAAAGAAAAAAAAAAGAAGAAAAGGAAAAATAGAAGAAAAAAAAAAGCAATGATTTCATCATTGGTCTTAAAAGGAGATCTGTTCCTTTTTAATGTTTTAATTCAGTGATATATTCTTAGTAATATTTTGGTCTGTATAGATTCTGACTTGACTTAGATATCATAAGGTACAGGAAAATTTCAGGAAGTTTCTCTGTTCTTACAGTACAGTTGCTGAGACCGAAATTTGGTCCAACACAATGAACGGAAATTTACAAGTATTTGTAAAAACACTAGGTTTTGTTTTGAGCTTACATGCACTCAACTCAACAGGGGAAATACTCAAAAAATCTGTCTGTCTTGTGTGTCAAGGAACAGCAAGAGCAGTGCAGCTCTACAGGAGAGGACAAACCAGAAAGGAGCAACCACGCATGCCACCACCAGAACGTGGTTCCAGAATGTGAGCAGGAAGGGCAGAATTAGAATGCTGATGACTGGTTGCATCAAGAGACTCACACAAGAGAAAATAATGAATCAGGTGCAGGGTTCATCCAGGGAACTCATCCAGAAGTAGCAGATATGGGACCAGAAACAGGACTGCAAACCAGTAAACAGCATAAGTCCAAGAGACATCTAGGATAGGACTGAAAGAACGGGTAGACTTACAACACAGACAAGGCAAGCAGTAAATGTCCATGCCTAAGCTTTCATGGGGCTCATGGACCATGAGCAGAGAGCAGAGGTCTGAGATGAAGGCAGTTAAAGCCTTCTTTGTAAACACACAGTCATGATAGTAAGGTCTTGGATGAATTTCTTAGTGCCAGATTTTTCAGGTGTTTCATCTAACTCCTATCAGCTTTGAAATTAGAACTGAGATAAATGAGAATGAGCTGTTAACATTTTTGTAGAAACTTGGTTTCAAATGCAAATGGTATTTGGCTATTAGACACGTAAGAAGCTTTCAGGCAAACCACTGAGGTCAGTAAGGCTGTTTATTTACTTATAAAATACATTTCAGCTGTAATCCCTCTGCCTATCACTGTTGTCTTCAAGATATTCTCATGAAATTTAAGTAGTTCCTGTCCACAATGCATGTGATAAGCAAAAACTTCTACAAAGTGCAAATCATTATACTTTAAGTTACTTAACGTGGTAATCATAGCATTAGAGTAGATATTCATACCATGTAAAGCCAATGGTAGGTGAGATCTAGTAGAATTAATTCAGGATTGTCCATCTCCATGTGCCTGTGCTTTCATCAGCTTGCTTTGCACTAATGTGTATGTGAGACATCAAAAACAGAGAAACACTTCCTTGTAGTGCTTCAGTAGATGAAACAAAGGAACAGTCATAAGAAAATATGAACTTCATATATCTGAGTCTTGATGGATCAAATATAAACAAATAAATAAACAAACAAACGTGTATATTTACATATATATTTGATCCATCAAAACTCAAAATTCCACAGTGCTTTATGAGGCATCCAGGTGAGCTGGAACAAGACTCACGAGAACACAAGTATGAAAGGGGATTGAGTTCAGACAGAATGCGTTTCTTACAAGGATTGCTCCTCCACATCCAGGTGACAGATCTTGTTACACTGTTACCTAAGGACTCCAAATGCCATCATCATGTTTGAGTTGAGAGCTGCAGCTGATGCTTTTGGCGAGACATCTAGGACATCTGAGGGACAAGATGTTGAAACTCATCATCTGAAGGCAGAAAGTGTGTGGGATACAAATCACCTCTGATACACCCTTTGATACCTATTTCTAATAAATATTATATACTTTTTAGTCATTTTCAGGGCTTGTTCTCGGTTATTAATGGTTCAGTCATGTGGCTACATGGGTGAGTTACTCATTTTGTAGTAATGCTATCTTTGGAAGGTGAGCCACTACTATCAGAGTGCTGTAGGAGTACAGTGAGCAAAATTTACTCTGGCATAATAGCTTTGTTCTGGGGAGCCATGCAGGTTAGTTTATGGGCTCTCCAGACAGTTTTTTTTTGCATCCTCCCAATGTTGAATGCTCTATTTCAGCTCCATGTATCCATGCTTGGCTCAAAACTGAATTACTCCACATTTATGCTGCTGGAGCTTCTCTAGATAAAGTATCATTGTGGAAGAACACAGTGATAAAATATGTCACCTATCTTCATTTTAAGGACACTAAGGCTACCTCCCTTACCTACTTCCCAGATAAACAGAAAGATCCTGTTCCAAACTGCTGCCTCAGCATGTACTTTATAGTTATTGCTTTGGATCCTTAAAGCTTTGATTATTTGCTGTATATTTCTGAGCATCCTTATTGGATCAATCTGATTTTTTTTTTTTCCTACAGAAAACTGGCATTAAGAGGTCCTTTTCCCAGCAATAATAATCTAATTTACTATAAATTACTTTATTTGCAGTACCTTGGAGACTTTCTAATGCTTTTACATAACAAAAGAACCACTTATTTCAAAATATTTTAAAACTTGTTTTCATTTCTTTCCATCATTTTTAATGTGGAAATCATTAAATTTGATGGTAAAAAAAAGATTGCTGCTTTATTTTTAAAAATCATGTACGGAAATGTATGTTTAATCATGTGAAGGGAAACACCTTTTTCATAAATATGTAAAAGAAAGTATGAATTTGTATCGATAAATAGAACAAAAAGTAAATGAAAGTAAACTATGCACTGGAATGAGCTTTTCACTGACACTCGCTTTAAAGATGACAGCTCTCTGCATGAAAGGCAAGCAGGATAACAGGGCAAATTTTCAAAACCAGACTTGCTCCAGCATGACTTTAATTTCTAGGCAAGTCTAGCTAAAAGGAGGAAATTAAAAAAAAAACAATATTAGAGGGAGGGTGAAGTCATTTTACGGGCTGAGTTTACGTAATCCTTCTTACATAATCTCAGCAATAATTTAGTCACATAAGGCTGTTCATCGTACAACAGTGAGAGGATGCACAACTTATTACAGCAGCATAAAAATAATGGCTGTGTGATGGGAAGCAGCTCACACGGCTAATAGTCCGGGCATGAGGGTGGCCATAGGATGTCACATGGGCAGGGTAGTCTGTGAAGAGAGGGGAGGCTGAGGGAGATGAGGTTTGTATGTTGTTAGTATGTCTATATAAATGCTGCAAACTTTATTTCTATGTAATTATTTTTGTTCACTGTGTAATTATAATTGCTTTCAATTCAAGGCTTGTGGGAGAGTACAGTGAACAGGTGTAAGCATGTACAGGTGCAAGTATTTGAAAGACTGCTGATGCAGTTCAACAAATGCAATTTATTCCCATCTGACAGAAGGAGGAATTACCAGTAACAATTCATGGATTTGATACTCGGTGTGTACAGAACTTTGTGGTACCATTCGAGTTACAGACATTGTTCCGCTGATGGCAGTCACCCAGTACTCTTCTTATGTGAAGGGCTACAATGGAAGCCAGAGCTATGAATTAATGTTCTTCTTGTTGGTTATGGCATACATGATGCATCAATAACAAATTATACCATCAAATCTTCTGCCAACTCTGAACCATCAGTAGGGCTTAGAAAACAATCAACAGAAAAGTCAAGATTCTCCAGGCTGTAATGATTTTGCTTTGGTCTGACCACTTCCCTTTGACTTTGATGCTTGCTTCTCATGAACAGTGGATGACTCGTTTTTTATGGAAGTAGTTGTCAGCATTTCCAGAGAGCATTGTTCTGATGTATCACTGTGATTAGTTATTGATGTGACTACTTTTTAAACAATTATGTATGTATTTACTGTGCTGTATTACACTTGTAAAACTAAACATTCTAATTGTTATAAGTAATAACTGGTATCAATTTCTTTTCCTATATTTATAGCAAACATATATTTGTCAGCCTAGACAGAATGATTTTCTGTAAGAGAAAGTTCATATAAACATAGTGGAACCAAATTATTTTCATCTGTTAGTACATCAGTTTCAAAAATGCTTACTGCAATTGACTGATATTCAATAACCAGACAGGCAACTGAGATAGCAATGGAGATGATTTTCTGTAGGAATGTGCAGTACACAAAAAAAATGCCAATATTGGTCTTTTTACTTTATGCAGTGCTGTCAAAGTGCAAATATTTACATTCAATATAGGTTCTGTCACAATGCTGCAATTAAGAGGAAAGGCCATGCTGATTTTCCAGTAAGATTTCTATTTTTTTTTATTCTTAGCTCTCAGGGAGCCAAGTTATTAGCTATCAGTAGGGGTTGCAGGATGTGTGAACTCTGCTTTTTAGCAGCAAGGAAGAGAGATTAATGGGAGTTCTAGTGTCTCTCTGCTGACAAGAAGCCCATTTCCATTTTTGCTTTTAAAAGAAAGCACTGCATTTCTCGTAATTTGCAGGAAATATATCAGCTAGAGACATAAAGCTGTGATGAAAGTAATGCCTCTTGTTTTTTTTCCATGGAACCACAACAGATACAAAAAGCACAATAACTCTGTTTGATAGAGAAAATTCAGAGCTACAAAGCACTACTCTGAAACACAGTCACCACCATTAGCTGTGCATTTTTGCCAGCAATGAACAACAGCTTGCATGCCACACTTGTAAAAATCTGCATGGCCTTCCAGAACGTGGATTGTCTTTCATATTGCTATCACCACTGCTGAAATGTACCACCCATCACCTCACTGTGCTCACATCCACTGTTTGATCTCCAAAAATGTTCCACAAGTGTTGATGAATGTCAGTGGGTGCCATTTTTTGTACATGGAGGAATTCAGTAACACACTTTTGCTTCATACACACTTGCACAACAGACAGTATTCTGTCAGACTGCCCCTGTGCTGCCATCTGTTGCATGGCAATAAAATATAATGAGATATTGATGAGAAAGTTCAACCTCTACTACTACACTACCAACATCTGCCCTTGACATCATGGCCAACATAAAATGGGAAGCATTACTTTTGGAGCAGCCCTCATACAAAGAGAACAATATATATTCAGTTTCCCTTCTGAGACTTGGCACCTTGATTGTCACAATTAGTGGCAAATAAGAATGCAGAGCACTACACAGTTGGGTTTGTTGGAAAGAACAGTTAAGTGCATGCTGCTATAGCACACTGAGACTTCATAACCCTCCCACCTTCCAGTCAGTGCACCCGCATGTTGACTTTGCACTCCCCTCCAGAACTTCTGACTTACATGTTTTTCCTCTGTCTACTGCAGAGAGTTTCACAGAAATCTGTGCTGAAATAGGATCAACCCATGTCCTTTGTCTAACAACTCTTCCCTAGGGAGGCTTGCTTTTGGAAGCTGTGGGGAGTGAAACACCAAACAAGCTATTCTCTGTCTCCATTGGTTTGTGTAGACAGGGTTATAACACAGACTTTCATTCACCCTACTGTTTTTTGATTTATTATGTAATCATTAATTTCCTCCTTTCCTTTCCCAGTTCACAACTAGAGATGAGAGTTTGCACAAAGCTTTTTAATCTGTGAAGTTTCTGTAACATAGTGCTTAACACCTAGGCTACTAAAGTTCTCTCCATACCTACACTGTCTGAGAATGGACTGCAATATATTATTTAGACTACAAGATCGTCTGTAGCCTTTATGCCAGTCCTGATAAGAAATCATCCAAAAAATAAACTGTTCTTCTCTGTAGGGAGGAAAAAGGAGCTGACTGAAGAGGGCTGTAAAGATCCTGAGTGGAAGAAGTAAAGCAAAAAGTAGGATTGCTACCCTGGACTTTAGGAGAGCCAACTTTGATCTCTTCCAGGACCTAGTTGGAGCTATCCCATAGGCTAGGGTATTAGAAGGTAAGGGGGCCTGTGAGAGCTGGTCGGCACTGAAGCAGCTCTTCTTCCAAGCTCAGGATCGGTGTGTCCCTGTGAGGAAGAAATTGGGAAAGGGTGGCAGGAGACCTGTGTGGATGAGCAAGGAGCTCATGTGCAAACTCAAAGGAAAGAAGAAGGCCCATGAAATGTGGAAAAAGGGTCTGACCACTTGGGAAGAATACAGGAATGTTGTCAGGGCCTGCAGGGATGCGACGAGGAAGGCTAAAGCTCGCCTGGAATTAAATCTGGCGAAGGGGATAAAGGATAATAAAAAAGCTTTTTTAAAGTATGTTAACAGTAAAAGGAAGACTAGGGACAATGTGGCACCCCTACTAAGTGACGGGGGTGTTCTGGTAACAGGGGATGCTGAGAAGGCAGAGATACTGAATGTCTTCTTTACTTCTGTCTTCAGTGAAAAAACTCCCCCTCGGGAATCCAACACCCTGGAGGTTAGTGAGAGGGTCTGGGGAATGGAAGACCTCCCTTCAGTCAGGGAAGAGGTGGTCCGAGAGCGCCTAGGCAACACCAATGTTCACAAATCCATGGGACCTGATGGGATGCATCCATGGGAGCTGAGGGAGCTGGCAGAGGTGATTGCTGAACTGCTCTCTGTCATCTTTGAGAGGTCTTGGAGGACAGGGGAGGTGTCTGAAGACTGGAGGATAGCCAATGTCACTCCAGTCTTCAAAAAGGGCAAGAAGGAAGATCCAGGCAATTACAGGCCAGTCAGCCTCACCTCTGTCCCTGGAAAGGCGATGGAACAGCTTGTGCTGGATGTCATCTCCAGACAACTGGAAGAAAAGGAGGTTATCAGGAGTAGTCAGCATGGGTTCACCAGGGGGAGGTCGTGCTTGACCATCTGGTAGCCTTCTATGATGTTGTCTCTGGCTGGGTGGATGGGGGGGAGAGCAGTGGATGTAGTCTACCTTGATTTCAGCAAGGCTTTTGATACTGTCTCCCACGACATCCTTATAACAAAGCTGAGGAAGTGTGGGATAGATGAGTGGACAGTGAGGTGGGTTGAGAACTGGCTGACTGGCAGAGCACAGAGGGTCGTCATTGGCGGTGCAGAGTCTGGTTGGAGGCCTGTAACCAGCGGTGTTCCTCAGGGGTCTGTGCTGGGTCTGGCCTTGTTCAACATCTTCATCAATGACCTTGATGAGGGGATAGTGGTCACCCTCAGCAAGTTTGCTGATGATACAAAGTTGGGAGGATTGGCTGACACGCCTGAGGGCTGTGCTGCCATTCAGCAAGACCTGGACAGGCTGGAGAGCTGGTCAAAAAAACCAAATGAGGTTCAACAAAAGCAAGTGTAGAGTCTTGCATCTGGGGAGGAATAATTTCATGCACCAGTACAGGTTGGGGGATGAGCTGCTGGAGGGGAGCTCTGCGGAGAGGGACCTGGATGTCCTGGTGGACAACAGGTCAGCCATGAGCCAGCAGTGTGCCCTTGTGGCCAAGAGGGCCAATGGCATCCTGGGGTGCATTAAAAAGAGCGTGGCCAGCAGGTCGAGGGAGGTGATCCTCCCCCTCTACTCTGCCCTGCTAAGGCCTCATCTGGAGTACTGTGTCCAGTTCTGGGCTCCCCAGCACAAAAAAGACAAGGATCTCTTGGAAAGAGTCCAGCGGAAGGCCACAAAGATGGTGAAGGGCCTGGAGCATCTCTCCTACGAGGAAAGGCTGAGTGAACTGGGTCTGTTCAGCCTTGAGAAAAGAAGACTGAGAGGGGACCTGATCCAGGTCTATAAGTATCTGAGGTGTGGGGGGCAGAATGGCGAGGCCGGACTCTTTTCAGTGGTGAGTGGAGACAGGACAAGGGGAAATGGCCGGAAACTGCAGCATAGGAAGTTCTGCACAAATGTGTGCAAGAACTTCTTTACAGTGAGGTGACGGAGCACTGGAACAGGCTGCCCAGGGAGGTGGTGGAGTCTCCTTCTCTGGAGATGTTCCAGACCTGCCTGGGTGCCTACCTGTGCGACCTGCTGTAGGGAACCTGCTTTGGCAGGGGGGTTGGACTTTATGGTCTCTGGAGGTCCCTTCCAACCCCTACAATTCTGTGATTCTGTGATTCTGTGATATGCAATGGTGGAGTTTACGCTCACAAGGGATATGGGACAGACATGAGGATTTAAAATTTTAGGAAAGCTAAATTCCTGCTCTTCAGGATGTTAGCAACAAAACACTGTCTTGGAGAACAGTGGAGCAGAGCTAGCAGATCTTTAAGGAAGCTTTCCTTGGGGCACAAGAGCTCTCCATTCTCAGATGTAAGAAGTCAGGAAAGGAAGGGCTTCAGGAAGACTGGCATGGCCAAACTGGGACCTGCTGGTCAAACTGCAGAGCAAGAAGAAAATGTACAGGTAGTGGAAGCAGTGACAGGTACCATGGGATGCATATCAACATGCTGCTAGGCTGCGTAGGGATGGGGTCAGGAAGACCAAAGTCCAGCTGGAACTGGACTTGGCAAGGGGTGCAAAGAAGTAGATTTAAAAAAATGCTTCTAGAGGCACAGCAACCAGAAGAGGGAACTCCAAGAGGGAAATACAGGCAGGCTGGTAGCAGTGGACAAGGAAAAAGCTGAAGTGTTCAACATTTTTTTGCCTCAGTCTTCACTGGTAAGTGCTCTGAACACAGCCCTCAAATGGATAGGTTGGAAAGTGGGCAATGGGGGAGTGATGCCCCTCTCACCATAAGCAAAGGTCATGTTTTCAATGACCCGAGGAACCTGAATGTCTTATGGGTTCTGACAAAATACATCCCAGAGTTCTGAGGGAATTGACTGATATAGTTACCCAGCCACATTTGATGACATTTGAAAAGTCCTTTGTGACTGGAAGAAGGGCAGTGTAGCGCACATTTTAAAGAAGGGCAGAAAAGAAGAACCAGGGAGCTACCAACCCGTCAGCATCACCTCAGTGCCAGGGAAGATCATGGAATGGATACTCCTGCAGCTTTTCTAAGGCACATGGAAGACAGGGAGGTGACAAAAGACAACCAGCATGGCTTCATCATGTGCAAGCTCTGTCTGACCAATCTAGTGGCCTTCTGTGATGATATAATCGTGTTAGTGGACAAAAGAAAAGCCACTGATGTAATCTACCTGGACTTCAGTAAGGCTTTTACATAGTCCCCCATAACATGGAATCATAGAATCCTTGGAGTTGGAATTAAAAGTCACCTAGTCCAACTGCCCTGCAGAGAACAGAGACATCCTTCTCTTCAGATTAGGAAGATTTGATGGGTGGACTGTTCAATGGACAAGGAAATGAATGCAAGATCATACTCAGAGACTGGGGGTAAATATCTCAGTGTTGAGACTGAGATATGTGATGAGTGATGTCCCACAGGAGTCAGTACCGGGACAAGTGCTCTTCAATGTATCCATCAACAGTGGGACAGAGCACATCCTCAGCAAATTTGCAGATGATGCCTACCTGTGTAGTGTGGTCAGCACTCTCAAGGGACAGAATGCCATTCAGAGAGACCTAGACAGGCTGGGGGAGAAGAGAGATCTGAGAGCTGCTTTTCAGTATCTAGAGGGGTATTATAAGAAAGAACATCGTTTAGCAGGGTCTGTGGTGGTAGGACAACAAGAAATGGTTTCGAACTGAAAGAGAGGAGATTTAGATTGTATACAAGGAAGAACTTTTTTACAGCAAGGGTTGTGAGGCACTGGAATAGGCTGCCCGGGGAGCTGATGGGTGCCCCATCCTTGGAGACATTAAAGGTCAGGTTGGACCAGGCACTGAGCAACTTGACTGAGCTGTAGATATCCCTGTTCATTGCAGAGTGTTGGACTAGATGACCTTTTAATGTCCCTGTCAGTTCAAACTCTTTAATGATTCCATGATTCTATAAAATTAACCGAGTAGGGATTTTAGGCAAGGTAATTGAGGCTGATTGACTCTGCAAGCTATCTAGAAACTTTGTGGAATTATTGGTGAGTACTGCAATGTAGAATGGAGCCTAGTGAGACCAGTGCAGCAGTGAAGGCAAAGAGTGAGTTAGGAAGGATGAAAGTGATGTGGTTGAGAATTGCAGTGGCAGGAACAAGACAGTGGGAAAACAGGAGGAATTCTAGACGGAGGGAGGGCATAGCCTCATGCTGTGTACTTGAAATCTTCAGTAGATCATCCTGTTATTACAAAAAAAAAAAAAAAAAAAAAAAAAGCATTAGTGAAATAATAAATGAAGGTCTTCCATAAAATTTATGGCTATTTTGCACTGCACATCTTACTTGCCTACTTTTGGCCTGAAAAGTTCAAAATCTTTTCTAGGATTTATTGCAGAAGGAGGGTATCTAGCAGGGTGATAAAGGTCTGAAGTAATGTCAACAGTTTTCTGTTTCAGAGCAGAATGCTGAAATTATGAAAAACAAAACCATGTTCAGCAAAGTTTCTTTATTTCCATACATGTTTTCCACAGTTGCTCTGCACTAATTTTAGCACTGTAAAACAATGGGAGGAAGAATGTACATGATAGTTTTGTATACAAGGCAGCAGGGAAGCTTTTGAAGTCTCCTCAGCTTCTGAGTCATAAATGGGAAGTCCAAATTTGCTATCCTTGGGAATCCCCATCCCTATTTGAGTACAAATTCACTGTTATTGTCTGAGCTTGCAATTTTACTCTCTTGCAACAGTTTTATTGAAACTACCTAATAAACCTTACTGCTTAATAATCTTCAGCTATTTTGATGCATTATCCTAAAGCATGTCTAGCTGAAGTCACCTACAGACAAAGAGTGCTCTTCTTAGACTACTTCATGTTCTGGACCATTTTAACTACACTGTTGTAGTTGAGGAGATAGTTCCCTTCAGAACTTATGGTAGTTCTACTGATGCACTTCCTACCCTTGAGAGAAGACATCTATACTGACAAGAGAGCACGCTTGCTGTTACCACTTTTACCATTTCCTGGAATATAGTATCTTTAATGACACATCTGTGGCTTTAGACATTAGGTCAAACTCAGTGAAAGGGTGCTAAGCCAGTTCAAAGTACCTTGCCTCTCATATGAGCCTCGCATATGCAGACAGCTGCTGTTGTCCTGCAGAAACTTCTCTTGCCTATCTAAGCACTCCGCCAGGGTGCCTGCCAGCACAGTTGTTAGAGAGGTGTGTGACACTTTTCTCTGCACTCTGAACCAGCATGTCTCTGCCAGTAAAACTTCCAAGTTTAGACTGGCCATAATGTGAATGCAGATGTATCCTTAACTCTTATTTCTGTATTAGAAGAGGACAGTTTTGTATCGCTGTCAGGTAGCTTTATAATCACAATGATAGTGAGGGCTGTATCAGCACTGACACTCTGGTATAAGTGAGAATTAGGCCATTCACATATCACCCACCCTGCTGATGGTGAAAGGGCTTGGCTGCAGTCAGCTCTGAACCTATTTGATTTGCTGACTGAGACTCATTCATATATCAGTGTTGAAATTGGGTGTCATGCAGTTTTACTGGTGGTTTTGAAAGAAACCTGGTAGTCAAGTGCTAAACTGCAAAAAATACCAAAATAACCTTGATGGGCTGCTTCATGCTTCCTGACTGGTGGCACTGCGTTCATTTTCAGGTTTGCTGGGTTGGCCAAGAGTTTTGTTTGATGCTTCATACAGTTCTTACTGAGATATGATTCTGTGTCTTCTTCAAACATTTTCTTAAGCTGCAAGCAAAGCTACACCTGGATTTTACACCTGGATTCATGCCTTTTATTGTCAGTAAGGTTGTTCAATGGGAAAAAAGCTTGGTTGACAAAATGCTGGAGTATACGAATAGCATACCAGGATGAAGAAACATGCACTAACTTTTAATAGCTTGCTTATGAATCTGTGGCCCTGTTGTATCCAGATGTATAATCGAGATAACTTCTCATGCTATGTTTCCTACCACCATGTGTGTGCTTTTTTGAAAACTGTGAGGAACAGCAAGACATTTTAAAACATAATGTGTGTAAACTGTTGCTGAGAAGGAACAGTTTTTTCTATTTTCTGGGGAATTCCACAATTTCAGAACTGTTACCACTCCAAAACAACGTTGGAAAAAAGCCCAGCAAATATCTTTCAGGGACCACAGAATCACAGAATGGCCTAGATGAGAAGAGACATTAAAAACAATCCGGTATCAGCCTTCCCTGCCATGGGCTGATCTTCCTTCACCAGATCAGGCTGCCCAGGCCCTTTCCAACCTGGCCTTGAACACCTCCAGGGATGGGACACTCACAGGTCCCTTTGGATGGCATGCCTTCCTTCTGTCATATAAACTGCACCAAAACTGTAGGAGAGTTGTCCTTCGCTTGAAAACCTCAAAGTCTTTCACCTTGGAGATACCTGGGAAGGACATGACTTTGTATTTAGACTGGTTTCAGTTACACATGGAGAAGCTGAAGGAAGCAATGTGTACGTCAGCACTCAGAAGGTGTATAAGAAGGTGCTTGTAGCAATTGCACCTGTCTTCTGTCAGAGCAAGATTTCTAAGCCTTTTATAATAGCTAATGCATAGAGTCTAGAGGTAATATTTCTTCTACAGCACAGGAAACCCCACTCTTCTCTGTCTATATAGCAAAAGATAGCAAGTTTTTTTTTTTTTTACCTTTTAATAATACTGAGAGGAATTTCTGTTTTTTGAACGCTCTGTGAAACACAGAGTCCTGTGACCATGACAGGAAAAGGATTAACTTTTGTCTCTTAAGCAGTAGTAAACTGTCTTAGACTGGAAGTAGTAGGGTCAAAATGCAGAGTTTTTTCAAACCTTACTCTGAACTGACAAAATTTCTGCCTCAGTCCAGAATGAATCTAAAATGGGAAAGCCTGAGAGCTTTTCCTTGTCTTGCCTGACTGACTGTGGGAATACATGCCAGGCTCCCACCTCAGAACCCTAACTCTAAGTTGTGCGTTCAACAGGCATTTTCTAGCTTTTCTTTCATGATTAGCATAAAATTATCATAAAATTTAAGGCAGTGAAAATCTGAAAATGATTCTCTGGTGTTTCAGCTGGGTCATGTGCTGGTTTTGACTATTTTTAGAATAAAATTGTGACAGTCTAGTTCTCCTTCTTGGATATATCATAAAAACAAATAGTGAAACCTTCAGGATTTTTTTCTCAGAAGAGAAGCTGTGTCAAGTATGTACAGCATCCTATTTTCTGGATAGGTCCTGCTACGAATCCAAGAACAAATGTGCCCTATCTTTCATAAGCATTCCTCAGAGCAGAGGTTAGTCTGGTACTGTTCATGGCACTCGTGGGATTCTCAGCTCAAGCATATACTTGATAGCCTATCAGTAAGAAGCAGGAGTTAATCTAACACTGAGAGTAAGCTTCCACTTCTTCCCTCTCCATCTTGTGCGTGCCTTTGCACACATGGCTTTTCTCAGTGGCGGAGTTGTAGAGGTCATGTTGTTCCATCCCAACCTGTTCTCATCAGCACACTGAGGGTAGGAATCTGCTCATGTGTCTCTGTAAATATGACCTTTCTGACCTCTAAAGATGAGGACAAGTTTAATCTCAAGCTCTCTTGTCAGCTTTTCTACCCAGAGCCCATTTCTGCTAGGGACCCCAAGGGACCAAGTGCAGAAAGCAGCTAGTTTCTGTAAATGTCTGCAACTGGTCCAAGGAATTTGGTAAAATTTGGGGGATATGAATATAAAGAGTACAGTGTGTTTTCTGCCTTTGCTTTTTCAGCCTCTGCATTCATCTATAATTTGTGGAATCACAGTTAGGTCATGTTATGCCACTGACATTTTTGTATGGTTCAATCATTTCAGATTGCTATCTCTGCCCTTTACTAGCTGGTTTCTGTATGTGCAACAGTTCTCTTGAGGGATCACAATAATAATAATACATATTTTTAAAAGAGTACCAGCAAAGACATTTTTTTCATCTTGAATGTTTGAGTGAAGCAGTCCTCCCACGGAAAGTGAAGCCAACTGAAAAGCAGAGAGGAGTTAATACACCACCTCATCATCTTTTGCACCAATTTCTTCCAAAGCAACAGAAACTTGCGCTCATCAGCAAATCCTAAGAGGCACTGGTTGCTGGAAAGGAAACAGTACACATCCTAGTAAGGCATGCGCCTTTCTACAAAGGGAAATAGAGGCTTTATTCACATGGAATCTGTCCTGTTTCTGCATTGTACCACATGAACCTCTCTTGACATCTTGGCAGGGCCTAGTGCATGTGCCTTGTCCTTTCTGGTTATTTTCTGTGTGCCTGGATGAACAATTTGCAAAGGAGGCCATACACACAGTGCCTTCTGGCACTTCTGTCCTATGCTGGCCTCAGTCAGTGCAACAAGGAAGCTGTTCTCTGAGCAAATGATCACTCATAGTGTGAATGAAAGGCAGTGCTGTGGCCTGGCACTAGAATTGTCAGCTGAGGCTTCCTGGCTGGAAAGTGTTGGGAAACTTCCTTCAGTCTGGCCATTTGCCCAAAATCCTTACTGAACTGTACTCCCTATCCAGATGCCTGCATCTCTGAGTTCAGGAAATCAGTAGACAATACTGTTATGGAGCCAAAAGATTTTGCTGCTTTGAGAGCGTTTCATGGAATGTATGAGCAGTATTGCAGTGAGGTTTTTACACTTTTGTATCATTGGCATATTGTCTCAAGTAGCATTTAACTCCAAATGGGTTTTAAATGTTACCATGGCAAATCTCATTATGAAAGGACAAAATGTTGTGTCTGTAGTCTTCCTCATTCTACTTCTACAGAAAGATGAGCTATGCCTAAGGCCTTTTCAAAGATGGCAAAGATACTTTTGAACAGCACATTCCAGACAGTCATCGTAGAGGTAATCATCATCATCTGATAAGTCACTAGCTGATGCATCTGAAAGAGAACTGTGTGCACCAATGAGAGAGTTCTTCGGCAGCTCACTGTAAGTGGCTCAGAACCACTGGCTATGCGTATGATCCTATGTAAATCATTAACTCAGAAAGAACGAGTCAGAGGTGTGAGAGTTCGCTAGAATCGAGCATTTCTCAGCAGGTTTATGATGAGGATTCATATCACTTTTGTTTCTCTGACTTCCTCCCAGTTCTGTGATTGTCCATAAAACAAATGACGGGAATGTATGTTAAATAATTTGTTTCCAAGCATACATCACAATATGAACAAACAAAGAAAAAATAAAAAATAACAAAAAAAAAAAAAAAAAAAGGGAAATCAAAATTAAATGGATATGTGACTTTAGGCAAATTTTGATGTATTTACAAATAGTTTTTCACTACATGCTATGTGGATAATTTCTTTAGTGAAAAAAGCTGAAACATTTTCTTATGAGTTTATCTTAAGATTTATTTCTTGAATATGAATGCTCTGTACTCTTTAAATTTAATCATTTCAACATTTCAGCCATTCTGCGCTCTTGTAAATTACAGTATCTTGCTCCTGTTCAGCTGTGTTATCTATCCAATGTTAATATTACTGAGTCTTTCAAATAATGTGATATCTAAATCAACCTCATGAAATCTGAAAAGGAAATCAATCTTTTGTTTGTTTGTTTGTTTGTTTGTTTATGCTAGCTTCTGTTATCACAAGAATTATAGAATTATGCAAAAATTTTCCTGGCAATGAAGGCGCCTTACCTTTGAAAATCTGACCTTTATTATCTTTGCAATTTCTCATGTGTAGAAACACTATGATATCTAACCGGCCTTTGCATTTTTTTTTCTTTAATTAATAGAATTTAAGTCTGGATAGGAGCACTGTAATTATTTAATCTGATGTTTTGCACAAGAGTGACTGATACACAGAGCTTTGCAAGACCAGGAGAAATTTATTTTGCTTCATACAGTGAAAGAAGATTGACAAGCTCTGCTCCTTGCACTTGAATTATACCCTATTTTTCAGAAAGCTAATCAATTTACAGACTTCAGTGGTGAAATTTATCTACAGTGATTTCAGCTCTGGTCTTTGGTGATTTTGTAGATTCTGTCTCTAGTCAACACAGAGAGACAGCCATGTCAGTAGGCTGTCACACTAAGAAAAATAGGCTCTGTACCCTCCAAGAGCTGTATGTCTGCTCCTACTGAGTATGGAGGGAACCTAAACAACAGATTTTCACACAGAAATCCCATCTCAAGTGCTAATGAACATGCCATCAAGTCTCTAGTGACAGTACACTGGTTAAATACACTCTTTTTTTTTTTTTCCTAAGTATGCCTTCCTACCATCTACACTTGCGTGGAACTTTGATAGATCAAATTGTCTTCCAGGTGAATGAGAAATCTTCTCCTTATGGCACATGCTAAAAGATAGCAATCCAGTGGAGTTTCCAATCTCTTTCACAAACATAGTAAATCAATTTCTTTTTAGTCTCCATAAATGAGGGCAGATTTTCCAGGCCATGAATTAACTATGCTGTTGCTATAACATAAAGAATCAGAGTAATGCTACAAAAAATAAAATAAAATAAAATAAAATAAAATAAAATAAAATAAAATAAAATAAAATAAAATAAAATAAAA